>NC_051157.2:109772699-109839426 GCF_013339745.2 Dermacentor silvarum
AATGTTCCACTCTACAATAATGAAAAAAAGATCCCTTAAACTTCTTCGATGCTGAGTGGAATCGAACAGACGTCACAAGGGTTCCTCAAGGACAGCAAGCCGACGCGCTAGTGGGCTCCGCCCCAAATCCGCTAGATTATGTGCCGCTTTCGATGAATGACTTGCAAGCCAAGGATTTAGCGCGCTACGCCATTAAAGCACTGGGTATGTGCAGCCCCTAAACGAACGTCTCGCAAGCTGCGGTCACTGAGTGTGTGCCACTGAGTGTGCGGAAAGTGAGCGAACAACTCTCAGCGTTCGCACTCACCACCGCGCCACGCCTCTTGTCTCGGGAGCCACGCGTGGACTTCTCGGCAGCGCCACTAGATGGCGGAACGTGTCCGGAAAGAAGAGCGACAGAGGAGCCCGTCTGCCGCATGACGCGTTTCTCAGCATTTGAACGCGCTAGCGCGCCGCGGATTTCGGAGGCCACTTGCAGAATTCGCGGCGCCGATGCTAGTGTCACCGAGTGTTTTTAGGAATTGACGAAGGTGGAATCGCGCGGCTTTAAGCGCCTCGTAAATAACTCGTTTCGATGGTGGCCATACAAATGTGTTGCTATACTGATTCAATGCTAAATGCATTACCTGCGAAAGTCAACGTGAGATGGGTGCTTGCCGAATGTTTTCTTTTACATGGCACAACAACAAACAAGTCAAAGCCAGCGCTGGTCCTTGTTTGCACTTGTCCTGAACTGAGGGAGGCATAGGTTCCGTCAGGCGTCTGCAGCCTTTGAGCCTCTGTCTCGTCAGGCGAAACCTTAAATAATGTGAAAGTGTCTGTTCTTCGGTTTTCGTCTTCGAAGAAGTCACGCTATTATACTTTGAAATACGAGTAAAAGATGAGAACAAACGACCAACCGCTCAAACGACCGCACAGGAGACATGTTGGACTAAAATGACCTAGCCTAAACATTTCGTGCAGGTCAAAACAGATTGTCGTGAATTACGACAGGGTGGATAAGGTGGGTGTAATGTGAAAATCATGATTCAGTGAGCTGAAAACAACGATGCGTGCTGCCATGTCACAAGAGATGATCAGTAATTTCATTCATAGCATAACTTGTCTTACTTGTTGTCTCCAAAACTCTCGCTTATTCCCAAGGCGGTGGATTGGTCAAGAAGCAGGCGGTTTTAACTATGTTTGTTAGAAATTTAACAAAAACCAAATTTACATAGCAGTCATTCAAAAAGTACTGTTAGGAATTTTGAGATGAAATATTTTCACATAAAGAATTGAAATAATAGGAATTCTTCACAATTCTAGAAATTCAGCGAGGTACACTGTTTGTATCTGTAAGGAAATTGTAAACTGCAAGAAAAGCATCCCTGTGGCTGTGTCCCAGTGAAGTCACCCCAAAGGAGAGAATAGTTGGCGAGGTTAGTAATAGGCCAAGTTTTCGAAATTATATTTCTAACAGTTTTCTTCCTTTAATCGGCAGCTCAGCCACACAACGCCATTGGTACTGATAAACTGCAGCGGGTACTGATAAACTGCAACCTCCATACCCTGATAAATTTCGCCCGACATTATCCATGGTGCGACATTTAACGTTCTTTTCATAAAAACCTATTTGCACTTGCGTGCTTGTATTCGCACGACTCTCTGCTACACTTGGACTTGTGTGTTTAAACTTATACGTCTCCAAGTGCTTCTGGTAGTAAAAGGGGAGTTTAGGATTTTGCGCACCCAAAGTGCCAGGCCCTGCTTGCCTTCTTTCAAACACATTTGTGGTCTTTTGTGCACCTTTTTGCATTCCTTTATGTACCCGACAGTTTGAGCGCCCTAACTTTGGTTGCTCAGAGCCTAAAACTCCGTAACACCTTCGCGGCGAAACTGCGTGAGATGGCTCGTAAAACAAGGCCAGTGAAGCTGCGCATGCATTCGCACGTATGATTTCGATAATTCCGCATTTTACGATGTCATGCCACAGTCGCTGGTGTTTGCCCTTAACGCTCTTTCAAACTCCCCCAAAAATAACAATGAAATAAGGCAGAAGGCGGAACTGTCGCCCGAGGTACAAAATAAAGAAAAAAGGAGTCGACCACTGTATTCTCAAAAGCCGTCGCATACAACGTAGCAAATGTTCACTCTATTGTGCGAACACAACTATTGCGTTTCCTGTACCGCCCACACAACCCCGTCTTTCTTTCTTTCTTTCTTTCTTTCTTTCTTTCTTTCTTTCTTTCTTTCTTCTTTCTTTCTTTCTTTCTTTCTTTCTTTCTATCTTTCTTTCTTTCTTTCTCTCTTTCTTTCTTTCTTTCTCTCTTTCTTTCTTTCTTTCTTTCTTTCCTATTTGTGCAGTTCTGTCTACATTTTCCAGGAAGAAAGGAACAAAAAAGAGAAAGGTTGAATAACATGTGTTTCAAAAAAGAAATGTGCCCACTTTGACCTTTGCCTCGTTCTGCATGTCCATTCTGTTGGCTACACCCTTTCGTAGCCCGTGTTCTTCCTACACTACTTATTCCACCCCCAACATCGTTTTTTAAACAAGTGACCTCGCTCTTTCTCCACGCCATCGCTTTCTTTCGCGGCGTAACATACAGCAACCGATTCTTTGGAGCCCACCAGTTCTTCCTGTTCAGCGCATACCGATTCTATGTAAGCCTATGCAACACTTAGAACGACAAAGAGCTGAGTGCATTGGAAAAGATTCGTGTTTCGAAAAGGCAAGCGTACAAAAGCGCAAGAGGAGCAAGAGTGGCGTTTGCATAGTGCTTTTAGTTTCTCTTGCATCTGCGTTCTCTACTCCCACCTTTTGAAATCAAGCTATTGGGTACAACAAAACGAACAAGTGATTGGGAACGGACGGTATTGAATGAAGAAAGGTAAGCCAGAATTGGCTCAAGAGCTTTTTCCACCTAAATTCGTAAACTGGAAGGAAAATAAATGGACAGCATTTTCCGCAAAGTGTGATTTAACGTATCTAGGAAGATGTGCGGCAAATCTTTTCACCCTTATCTAGAATACCTAGGGAAAATGAGGCGTTGGTTAAAGAGGGAACGCGCTTGAGAAGAAGGGTGCGGGGGGGGGGGAGGGGGGGTTCGGTTTTGTATAGCATCACAAGAGTCTGATTGTAGGAGGCTTATCTACGGCACCTTCTCATCCTCCTGCATATAATGTTTGTCTGTTATTTTTATATCACTGAGTGGTGAGTGAGACAAAGACACGAGTGAAATTGAGTATGGGATAAGCGGAAACTACCGAGCGAAGTTAGTCTTAACTTTTTTTTTATGTGAAATGAGGTAGCTTGCAGTGGGCATGCTTATGCCGCGCTCGATACAACTGAAACCCTTATAATTTTGTGGCGTCTGCTCTCCATGTATTTATTTAGGCGAAGATTTATAGGCTCACTTGTGTCGGGGTCGGCGTACGCGTACGTGGTATCATCATCAGCATTGGCTCGAGCGTCGTCGTCTTCTTCCGCAGCTTGCTTGTGGGCGCCAAGGAGGCTTAAACTCCTTGGTTGGCGCACTTCGGGTTGCGCTCATGCTCGGGCTCGGCACGCACTCGTGCCACTGCTCCCCCGTTCGTCGTATCGTCTTCCACAACTGGCTCCTTACCGCTCATATTTCCAGCGTAGAATTTCACTTCTCGTCTGTCGTCGTAATGGGCAGGCCGCGTTTACGAGGGTATGAGCCATTGCTTATGGGGCTATGAGCCGTTCATTGTCTTACGTGACGGACAGATTTAACAGAGACGAGCAGAGAATTGTACACTGTAACCGAAGGAAATGTTTCGCGAAAGCGAAGGAAAAGTTGAAGTAAAGGAAAGGAAAAGTGGTACGAAAGGGAAGGAAAAGTAGTAGGAAAGGGAAGGAAAAGTAGTGGGCCAGGTACACACAGGACAAACTTCGCTTACCCCTAATTTCTCGACAGGCGAAGGGCTGGTGATTTTTTTGTTCTCAATGCAACTGACATTGTGCTGCCCCATGGATATGTATTTCTTAAAGCGAAGCTTTCTATGTCTCACTGATCCGTCCGTGAGCACCGAAAATAAAATACAGGAAAGCCAACTTGCTTGCGTGCTCTATCAACTTGAGTGCTCTATCAACCCGAAAGAAAAATGACGCAGCAGTACAGAGTTATGACAGCTCTTTCTTATGGCAAGGGAAAAAATCAAAGCCCCCTTCTTAAAGAAGTATTGCTGAACGCAAAGTTTTCGCCCATGCAAACTGAATCAAACTCCAAATCGAAAGCCAACGACCATGCAATGAACCCAAGAAATGCTGAGCGACCCGATGCGATGCATATGTGATTCGATTTCTTGTTTAGGATTGTATTTTTTGAACGTTAAAGTTAGATGAAGACACATTTCATTAAGTTGCATAGCTTTTATTTTGGATCGTGTAGCTGTTGATTACACACACACTCACACTTTCACAGACTGGATGCCGTTGCCGATACATGGGACTGGCCTTACGGGCACGATCGTGCTCGCGCTTTCATTCGCGTACGGCAGCCTCTTCTGCCGTGCGCTGCACCCGCGTCCTACCCATGGTGACAGCCGGGAATGCATTGCGTGACGTGCGTAATGCAATGCAGATATATACACTTCGCCTGGGTAGTGTGGCGTTGCAGTTCCCATTGTTCAGATCGGTACAACTGCGAATGTAAACTGTAGTCTTCTACGATACGTATGTGGTGTGCCGTTGTTCTATTGTGTGCACAGTCCCGCAGGCGGTGCGATTGTGTAAGTTGGCTTTGCTGCAGTGCATTTTAGGCGCTTACAGACGAATCAGCGCGACATAGAAAGCTTCGCTTTAAAACAAAATTGAGTCCAATGCTTCTCCTGCTCCCTTCACGCGAGGAGTGATGCGATAAAGTGCGCTGCGCAGTGTTCCCGCTTCTATGGCAAAGGCTTGGTGACTGCGATGACGTCACAGCAATAGCGTGACGGCGTCGGTTATCGAGACGAAATCGACGTCAACAGCAGGAAGACAACTATGCTGACGACCGACGACGATTAAGCATGATGATGAAGATGACAATGACGGTGACATGACGACCATGACGCTCCAGTGTTACAGCGAAACCGCTATATCCTCTAGTTGGTCCTGATTTTTCGTGGCGTCGACCTCACGAAACAGAATCTGTTGCATGTTTTGCTTCGTGAACTCAGATTTTGATGCAGCGAAAGGCCCACGATTTGCGAGCCGGCGACCGTGTTGCGTGTTTGCTTGGCGCGCGGCATCCTGTTGGCGAGTGGCGTCAAGCTGCCCAGTCGCTTCGGTGGCCGTACGAGCATTTTGGTCCGACAACGTAGTGTCTTAAGCAACCAGTCGAGCTGCGGCGCGCTCAGCTTCAGGAATGGGCGTAGCAGAGTTCGCACTGTGCGCCGCGAACGTGCGAATGCAGGTAAGTGGTTCTTGAGGGAAAGGGAAAGGTTGGCGCTATCTTCTGCAGCCCTTGAGGGAGCACGGCTCAGCGCCAACGGGGAGGGGTAAGTGGGAGCGAAAGAAGGGATAGAGTGGAGACGCCATGGCTGGGCGAAGCAAAACCGGCAGGCATAGGCGGCACGTATCAGGCCGAGATGGAAGGCCTTGGCGTGCTGCAGAGTCTGCAGGGGTGTTGTGCCAGGCCGGTCAGGCCCGGGGTGGAGTGGGAGGCCGTGAGGCCTTCCCGCTTGTAGAAATGTCCTTAGAGGCGTGCGGAGAGCCCTGACGAGTCAAGGAACTCCACGACGCCTCGAAGTGCAGAAAGGTGGTGTCGGCCGGGGAAGAGGAGATCTTCCTCCTTGCCACAGGGGAGGCCCAGGCGGCGGAACTCCTGCAGGAGTGGGCCCCGCTGCTGGAGGTACGCCGGGCAGGCCAGCAGGAGATGTTCGATCGTCTCCGGCTCCCCGCAGGAGCTGCAGGCCGGGGACGTCGCTCGTCCCAGTCGGTAGCTGCGTGCTGCCGTCCAGCTGCAGCCGATGCGGAGCCGGAGAAGGAGCGAGGTCTCCCTGCGAGCCAGGCCTCGCTGGGGGAGTGGTCGTGGGGGGCATCCCAGTGCCACCCATTTGTCTGGGTGGTGGGTCGCCAGGTGTCGCCGCAGCCTCAGTCCTGTGAAGTCGCCCTCCGTCACGGCCCGACTGAGGGGCACAGTGGTGTGGTGGGCGTCCTTCGCCAGGGTGTCGGCTGCCTCGTTGCCCGGGATCCCTACGTGGGCGGGGATCCAGTGCAGGGACACCGGGTGGCCTGCGTCCTGCAGCGCTGTCAGCCGGGTAGACAGCAGTGCGACTCCAAGGCTGGCGCTTTCTGGCCTCTGCAGGCCGAGGAGGGCTGCCCTGGAGTCGCAGAGGATGGCCGCTGGTACCCCAGGAAGCTCCTCAGAGAGTAGGTCGACGGCCAGGTGGAGGCCTGCCACCTCCGCTGCAGTCGAGCTGGCGTGTCTGGGCAGTCGACACTGCCTGCTCTTCTGCAGGGCTGGTGCCATGCAGGCCGCCGTGGCAGAGCCGGTGTCCGGTACCACCGAACCGTCGACGTACACCAGGAGGTGGTCTCCGAGGGTCTCGTCCAGGAGGCAGGCGGCCGTCTGCTGCAGGGCGCAAGCGGGTGAGCGCCTCTTCGAAATCCCGGGCAGCTCCGTGGCGATGGGGACAGGAGGCCTCTGCGGTGGGGGCAGCTGTACCGCATTCGGCGGTGGGTTGCCAACCACCTCCTCGTAGAGGCGGCACAGCTGACCCATCCTTGAGGAAGGCCGGGACTGGAGGCGACGCAGCAGGCCTCTGCCATCAGGAGCATGGTGGAGGCGGTCGACGTGCCTCAGCCCCTGCTGCAGGAAGAGGAGCGACAGGGGCCATGCTCCAGCCTCCGCAAGGGTAGCGGCAATCTGGGAGCTCCGGGGGACGCCCAGGCAGAGTCGGATGGCCGCCCGGTGCTGCAGCTCCAACTTTTCGAGGCGGCGTGGCGGCAGCGCCACCAGCGGGAGGGCGTACCGCAGGCGTGATGTGGCCGCCGCCTCGTAGAGCCGCAGGGCCCACTTCACCGAGCAGCCCTCTCCATGAGCAAGGAGCTGCGACACGGCCTTGCGGACCCTGATGGTCTGGGTCTGCATGGCCCCGACTGCCGGTCGCCAGGTTAGCCGGTGGTCGATGCGCAGCCCAAGGTACGACACAGTCGTACTCCATGGGATGCGCACGCCTTCCAGCTGCAGCCGGGGAGCTGAGCGCCGTGCCGCTGCTCTCGGGTGGACGAGGAGGGCCACCGTCTTCCCCGTCGAAACCGAGAGTCCGATGCTTCCCAGGTAGGCGGCCGTGGTGTCCAGGGCTCTCTGGAGGGCCAGGCACACGTGGCGGCTTGACTGTGGCGGTCCCCGCACCCACAGGGCAATGTCATCCGCGTAGATGGAGCACTCCACCTTGTAGTGAGGGTCGGTCGGCAGTGCAGCAGGCAACCGGGCCAGGGCGAGGTTGAAGAGAAACGGGCTCACCACTGACCCTTGTGGTACGCCTGCTGCGACCGGACGGGGAGTGCTCCTTGCATGGCCCACGCGGACCCTGAGGGTGCGGTCGTTCAGGAACGATGACAGGAACCGCCGCAGGTTGCCGCCAATGCCCAGGAGGTCCAGAGCCTGCTGGACGACCGCATGTGGGAGGCCATCGAACGCCCCCTTGACGTCGATGAGGAGGAGCATGGCGAGGTCTCCGCTGGCCCTGGCGTCCTCCAGGGTGGAGATGACGTCTGCGATGGAGTCCGCAGTGCACCTTCGACGCCGGAAGCCTGTCTGCTGGTCCGCGAGGAACCCACAGGCGCGGGCCACCCATTCGAGCCGTGCCAGAGCAATGGCCTCCATCACCTTGCAGGCAGCGGAGGTGAGAGAGACCGGTCGGTATGATGACAGCTCGTTAGCCGGCTTATTGCTCTTCAGAATGGGGGCCACGATGGCTGTGCGCCAGGCCTCCGGCACCTGTCCTGACCACCAGATGTTGTTGTAGCAGTCGAGCAGGCGTCGTTGCTCACTGGTGGCCAGGTTGCGGAGCATCTGGAGTGTCACTCCGTCTGCTCCCGGTGCACTGCGACGCTTGCCCCTCCTCAGGGCCATCTGCAGCTCGTGGAGAGTCAGTGGGTCCTGGCAGATGGCCGCGATCTGGCTGGTCGCCCACTCCGGATGCAGCTCCAGCAGGCAGGTAGGCGGATTGGCAGGGGGAAGTCCGACCGGCAGGATGGCCGCAGCGAGGGCAGCCGGGGGGGCGAAGTGGTCCGCTAGCAACTCCGCCAGGGCCGCCTCGCTGATGCCCAGCGAGATAGCCACCGCGAGGACGGGGTGGCGGTTGACCTTCCTGCCGGTCAGGGACTTTAGGAGGCGCCAGGCCAGGGGGCCCTTGGAGCGGTTCTCGATGGTGGCGCAGAGGCTCCCCCAGCTCTGGCTCCTTCTGCGCCTGGCCTGTCGTCTGCAGCGGGCATCCGCTCTCCTATATTCGGTCCAGTGCTCTGCATTGCCCGTCCGGATTGCTCGGCGCTCCACGCGTCGCCTGGACGCACGGAGGTTGAGCAGGAGCAGATCCGGGGCAGGAGTATCGGGCAGAGCAGAGCACTGGACTGTGGCTGCCTGGGCGCACTCCATGATGGCACTCAGGAGGTCACAGCCATCTTCCAACTCACTGCAGCGCTTCCTGAACAGGGACCAGTCTGTGACGTGGTATGTTCGTGACCTCGGCCTTCTCCCACACCCGGGGGTGATCAAGATGGGGAAGTGATCAGATCCCCAAGTGTCGGGAGTTGTAGCCCAGTCATAGGAGCGCTGCTCGGTGGTGAGGGAGAGGTCGATGGCTGTGCTCACCCCACGGCGGACGTACGTGGGTCCTCCTTTGTTGAGTACCACCAGGCCTGCTCGGCTGATGGCGTTGCAGAGGTCCCTGCCTCGGCGGGTGCACCTGCGGCTGCCCCAGTCGGTGTGGTGGGCGTTGAAGTCACCGCACAGGACTGCATGTCCGCCGAGGCGTGCTGCAAGCCGCACCAGGCTGGAGGGGTCCCACTGTTGTCCAGGACGAACGTAGACGCTCGCCACAGTCGTGTCCTGTCTGTCAAGGCGTACCGTGACAGCACAGCACTCCATGGCGCCGCCTACGACGTCCGAGACTGGGGTCACCGAGTGGGCCAGGCTGCTGCGGACGTAGATGGCAGTCCTCGGCTTCCCCTTCTTGTGGGCACCCTGCAGGCAGGGAGCGTCCGTGCAGCTCTGCGTCGAGCAGGTGGTGGCGCCAGAGTAGCCCGTGTATCCCGGCAGCCGCAGGTCCTCGGCCACAGTGTACACCTCCTGCAGTGCGAGGACGTCGAAATCACACCGCAGGAGGTGCGCGCACAGCTCTGCATGCCGCCGCCGCAGTGAGTTGGTGTTCCATTGGAGAACACTCGGGCGGCGACGGCATTTCCCAGCTGTGACTGGTGAGGGATCAGCCATGCTGGTTGACTGTGGTCGGGACTGCCACTGCCTGCAGGCAGATGGCTCGGAGGGGGCTCTCGGCAGGCAGCATCTCCCCGATGGCCTTTAGGGCGAGCTGCAGGCTGGCAATGATCTGGTCCCGAGGGTCCGGGCCAGGCATTGCCAGTGATGCTGGGGCTGTGGTGGGCTCGCTCCCAGGGGTGGCTGGCGGCTGGCGTCGCTGCTTCCGTGGGGCCGGTGTGGGTGGCCGTCCGGGGGGGGCTGCCTTCTGCTGGGGCGCCTGTGGGAGGCCGGCCAGTGCCTGTGCATAAGACAGGCCTTGCACAGGCGTTGAGGTGGCCTTGGCCCGCAGGTTCTCCTCCCGGACACCAGCGCGGACTGCCCGGCGGGAGAGGGGAGCAGGCGCTGTTGCCAAGATGGTGGCCACCCTGCGTTCCTCCTGCCACCTGGGGCAGGCAGGAGTATTTGCGGGGTGGTGGCCACCGCAGTTGCGGCAGTGGGCCGCGTTGGGGCAGCTGTCACCCTGCTCGTGAGACCTCCCACAATGACGGCAGCTGGATGGCGAGTCGCAGGAGGCAGCCACGTGCTCAAAGCGGCCACACTGCTGGCACTGCAGTGGACGCGGTCTGGACGGTCGCACCCTGAACCGGAGCTTGTAGAGGCTCACATGCTCAGGGGGGACCGGCCCCGCGAACCGGATGGTGATGGTGTTGGCCTCCCTGGTAGCAGCCAGCACTGGGACTCCTGACTCGATGGCCCCCAGCAGGTCCGCGTCTGCGGGGATGCCGTCGGCGCCGTGGACAAAACCAGTGCTCCTGCCTCGCTCGGCAGGCTGCCGGGCAGTCACCGGTATTCCCCGGAGCTCCGTGGTGGCCAGCAGCTCCTCCAAGCACCTCTGGGTGGTGGCGTCGGCGGCCACGATGTTGCGCCTGTGATTGACTCTCACAGCGGCAACACCTGGCCGCGCTGAGAGCACCGCCGCAAGAGAGAGGCGTGGTGCTCCTCTGAAAGTGCCACCCACCACAGATGGGCGGAAGAGGGCCGTGCCAATGACCGCGGGGTTCACCGGGATGGCAGCACTCACTGGTGCCCTTGCGCGGCGGCGATCGGCCTTGGACAGCACCAGCTGGAAGCCCTCAGCTGGTGGTGCATGGGTGGTTGGGGCCTCCTGTGCAGCAGCCTTTGCTGTGGGTGTGCCGGAGCCCTCCAGAGTGGGCGTCGGGGCCGGAGGGGCAGCAGGGGGGGAAGCCTGTTTGGGTGCAGAGCTTTTCCCCGCCTTCTTCTGCTTCTTGTTTTTCCCCTCCTGCCTCGGTAGAGTGTGGTGGGGGGGATCCTTCAGGAACCTCGCCGCTGGGTGGGCGAGGCCGTGCTGCGTCGGACCGGCTGGGGCTCTGTCTGCTCGGGGATCGTGCGCGAGCCCCAACGGCACAGACTCAGCCGCGTCACGAGCATCCGCCGTAGCAGACGACGCAGGAGAGCTCGCGCCAGCCTCACCGGCCGCCGGAGGAGCGACCGTGTTGATGCGCGCGCCCTCCCTCGGTGAGAGCGCGAAGGAGGCAGCGGACGACTCGCCGGGCGTCCGAGGGGCGGCGCTGGTGGTCGAGAGGAGCAGGAGAACCGGCGCAGCCGGCGGATCGGCGGGGGCGCCATCTCGTGCCGCGGGCGATGACGAGGAGGCGGCTGAGTCCCTCGGGCGCCGAGAGATGGCGTCGCCGTCGTCCCTGCTCTCCGGGCAAGGTGGGGCGGTCGGCGGCGGCAGCCTGCGGCGACCGGTTTGCTCCTCCTCCTCGCTCTCGGCTTCGCGCATGCGTTTGCGCGAGGAGGAGGAGTCCATGGCCTCCTCGTCGTCGGATGGGGGCAGCGGGGTGCTCGCCATGGCAGCAATGGCGGCGTCCTGCTCCGAGGGGGGAAGGCTCGCTTGCGGGGAAGGTTTAGCCGGCGCCACGTGTGTCTCGGTGACGGCGGGCGCGGCCGCGGCGGCAGCTGCTTGGGTGGTGGTGGCCTGTTTCTTTATCCACGCGTCCACGATCTCGGCGGCGCGCACCTCTAGTTCGCCTCGCTCACGCGACGCTTGTAGCGTCACGGGCACAAAGGTCGCGAGAGACGCGCTCGCACTTCGACGATGGCCCGCGCGCGGCGGGCGCTCTCCTGGCCTGCGGAAGCCCTCCATGCCGTTCGGCTCCGCAGTCAACACGCGAACCGCGCGTCACAGGGGGCAAACACACTACACGCACGTCGCGCGCACAGCACCGACCACGCGATGCGCGCACGAGGCGGCACAGCCGGGGACGCGGCACAGATGTCGGGTTGGGAACGCCACTCGCGGAGCACAACACTGAAGCAAATCCACTCGTCGCACGATGCAAGCCCGCAGGGAACACACAGGGTTGCGCGTTGGGACGCGCAAATCGTGCGCGGCTGCAGGTGACGTCGCCGACGATGGTGAGCCACGCGGCTCGTGCAGCACACGCCGGGGCGATGTGCAGGCACGACCGCACGGGAGAAGAGCTAGGCGCGACTGGCGAGGCGAGGTCGTCGGAGCGAGACGCAACACAACCTCTCTCTTCGACAGTCAGGGCGAACTCCCTGCGAATGCATTCTGCTTCACGCTTGCGCGTCTCTCGCCGGAGCGAAGCGAGATTCGCCCGGTGACGTCATTGCCTTACTGCACTGCTTAACGCAGCAGTTGTTTTAGGTGGTGCCATCGCAAGCGAAGCAGTAGGCGATGCACTGCTGATGCACGTTGAAGCCGCAATCCGTAGGCGACAAGGCGCCACAGGCTAATCCGAAGCTAACTGCCTAGACGAGGCCACAGAAGTGCATGGATTTGTCTGATCTTCGTCCTTGTGGATTGAGACGTTCTTGTGGCGTCGTTTATTGCACCTTATATGCCTTCAATGTCCTAAATTTCAGAGTAATCTGTACTTTTCGAAGTGCAGAAGACGCTGCGAACATGCACAATCATTACTCATTACAATGGTTCAGCTTGTCGAGGTGGCCAAATCGAAACGCGCCAGGCGTCTAAACGCACTGGTTTGTGCGCGATAAATTGATAAGGGCGTTTTATGTCGCCTGTCGGTGCATACGTCCGTGGCGTAATGTTTTCAAAACCGGGCATCTTGCTAGAGGTCCTGTGTTTGAATCCGGCCATTCGACAATTTTATTATTATTATTATTATTATTATTATTATTATTATTATTTATCGTATAATTATTGTATGAAAGTCTATGCACGAAGCTGCACTTGGTTCTTTATTCTGTGGCTACACCACGTTGGAGCCTCTTGGCTGTAACTACCGAAGCGCTCCTTGTCAGCGCTCCTTGGTGTCATGATGCAGTACTTCGCTTCACTGTTCCTAGATGGCGGTGCCGAAGCCGCCGTCACATCAGTTACATCCCTTGCCGGAAGGCAGTCGGGAAACCCGCCATAAAACACTTTCATGTTCAAAGAAGTTTGAGAAACGACCATGAGAGTACTAAGACGTAGGCGGCTCTTTCCTGACCTACATGACACGCATCCATGACATTGAAGTCATGGGTCCTCAGGAGTCCCTTCACCAACGCCTAGGAGAACTTAAGGCAAAAGCCTTAGCCATGCTCGTGACTATGACTTCTACCACCATCCTTTAATGTTTCCTTCACTTAGTACCGACGTCCGAACCCATTCCATTGATTTTTGAGTGCTAATCTTTTGTCGCTGAGTCATTGTCATTTTTTCTCAGTCATGGTGATGACTATGACTTCTACCACTATCCTTTAGTGATTCCTTCACTTAGTACCCACGTCCGAATCCATTCCAGTGGTTTTTGAGTGTTATCTTTTTTCGCTGAGTCATTGTCATTTTTGCTCATTCATGCTCATGACTATGACTTCTACCAGCATTGTTTGGTGTTTCCATCACTTAGTACCCACGTCCGAACCCATTTCAGGGGTTTTTGAGTGTTAATCTTTTTAACTGAGTCATCACTGTCATTTTTTCTCAGACATGGTCATGACCACGACTTCTACAAAGTGCTTCCTTCACTTAATACCCACGTCCGAACATATTTCAGTGGTTTTTGAGTGTTAATCTTTTTCGCTGGGTCATGGTCATTTCCCACATGACACGCATGTCATGATATGACTTATCACTCATGTTCGTCATACACTCCTGTTATACTATGCCAATTTTGGTATCCACCAAGTTGACAAAACGACCATGAGAGCACCAGGACGTAGGCGGCTGTTTCGTGACCTACATGACACGCATGTCATGACATTCATGTTATGACATATCATTTATGTTCATCATACACTCTTGTCATTGTATGCCAATTTTGTACATACCAAGTTAACGAAACCACTATGAGAGCACAAAGACGTAGGCGGCTAGATGGATATATAGATAGATAGATAGATACTGTCAAACAAGCAAATGTTCGCCAAGAAATGCTTCGCATTTAAAAGAAACCTTCATGAAATGAAGCGGTATCACGCATACAACATTCGCTTCAATAAAGAACAAGCACGAAACAAGCATCCAAACCACATGATTGAAGATAAGGCTCTCCTACTAACAATGTAGAACTCTTCGTAGAACTCGTAGAACGTAGAACTCGTAGAACTCGTAGAACTCGTAGAACGTAGAACTCTTCGGACACATTTCTAGGTAAAGATTACTGTTACGCAAGCTGCCTCGGCAATGACAGCTTGCGACGTGCGGAGTGATGTAACTAGCCTTTGATATATAAAAGAACCAGCCAAGCAACTGATTCAATTGTTGTTGCGGCACCACTATGGGTAGACAACGCATAGTTAGTACACCCGAAGAGCGGCGTGAATACGAGGAGCGGCAAGTGGGAGAAAATGCAGCTCCACTAACGTGAAACCTGGGGAAGTCCGAAGCATGCAGTGATGCATCGCTAATGGGCTCATACTGCCTTAAGCAATGACTCATAACCCCCTAAACGCTGTCTCTCATTACGACGACAAAGAAGTGAAATTCTACGCTGGAATGATGAGCGGCAACGCAGGCAGCTGTGGAAGACGATGACGACGACGAACACAGGACTCGGGAGCGCTCGGCACAAGCGCGTGCCGAGCGCGAGCACGAGCCGCTTGTTTTATCGTGACGACGACAACAGGAGACGCCAACAGCCCGAGTACCGTGACGACGACGACAGAAGACGCTGTGACAGCCCGAGCGCATAAGGTGCTTCGCACCTAAAAGAAACACCAATACCACCCCCGGCGCCATGCTGCCGCTGGTAGCGCAGAGGAAGTCCGCGTGTCCACATTCTCCTGTGACTGAATAGTGCCCTTGAGGAAGCGGAGGAAGGAGGAATAGACGCAAAGACAGGGAGGTGAGCCAGTTCTCAGACCCACTGGCTACCCTGTGCTGGGTAAAGGGGGGGGGGGAACAAAAGACAATAGAAAATAGATGTTACACAAAAATAGAAAAAGAAAAAGAGTATACGACAATGCTTAAAGTGTGTCTCTAAGATCAGTTCCCCGTAAGAAGCGCAACAGCGCTTTCAAAGCCTTCTATGCTGAGGACGGTCTCGGCCAATGTCCCGGGACCCTTTCCTCCAACATAGGGCGTTTGTCAAGTCTATCTAACACTTTTGAAAGTTATTTCCTGGGCGCACTGAAGTGGGGACAATCACAGAGAGGGTGGTCCATTGTCCCCTCGCTGCTACAGTTATCGCATGTAAGGCTGTTGGCCATACCGATCCGAAATGAGTAAAGATTCGTGAAGGCCATGCCAAGCCAGAAGTGCACAGAAGCGTCTCCTAGGCTCTATATATTTCTTACGGAAGGCTGAGCTGTATTTACGTTCCAAGCTGTGGAGAGGAGCGTTGGTAAATTCCGTCGAGTTCCACTATACAAATGTGACTTCACGTGCGAGTGAACGAAGCCCTGTAGTTCTGTCTGTTCTGGATAACGGTATAGGTACACAGTGAGGACCATCATGAGGAGATCGGGCGACCTCATCTGCACGGTCGCTTCCGTAAATACCGCAATGGTCCGGTATCCACGGATACGCTATGTTGTGCTTTTTCTCTACTGCGTGATGAACAAGTATTATGTCCATAACTAATTCTTCATTCGTTTATCGGTTCAAGAAATGGCGACATAATGCGCTGGAGAGCGGCCTTGGAGTCCGAGAAGATTGAACATGCCTGTGAGGGTTCTTCAATTACGAACTCTAGAGCAGCACCGAGGGTGGCGACCTCTGCAGCCGTCGAAGATGGGAAATGTGATGTCTTGAATATAATGCTGTCGGATTTGCGGCAATAAACGCTGCTCATGCAGAGCTTGCCGAAGAAACTTGAATCATCCGTGTAAATGTGAAGGCGTCCGCCGCTGGAGGAGGAACTGGGCAATAAAGCATTATATACCCCCCTCAGCAGTTGTGGTTGTTTTCAACAGCTTCGCTGGAGATCCACTTTCGCAGTGCCGGAATAGCGAGTAAATTTCTTTTATTATTGCGCTAGCAATTATATGGACACTCCAAGAGGATTTCTACCATCGCCATTGCCGTCGTCGTCGCCGTGAGGTTCCGTATAAAGTCCAAAGACGATAAAATCGTCGCCGCGTGCCGTATGTGCGAGTGAAAGTTCATGAGGGACGCGCCGTGATGGAATGCGAGGGAGGGAGAGAGGGAGGGGGCGGGTGATGCCGTGCTGTGGCACCAAAGGTGCTAGGAGAACTGATGACTCAGTCTCGCACGCGAAAGGAGGAAAGCGGGAAGGCAACGGCAGAGGGAGGGGTGCGTGTTATACTCTGCACGCAATCGCGCACGTGTACTTTGAGCGGCTGCAGCCGGTCGCCCGCACCATATCTTGAAAGCAATCTGCAGACTGCTCATAGCTTTGTGCTTTCGCCACTCAGTTTCTGTTGAAGCGATAGACCCCAAGAACCTTCGCTCGCTGCTGCTGCTGCGCTTGCTCACGCCAACGTTTCGACAGCGGTTGTCTGGGGTCTTCGAGTGGGATCGTCGAGTGTTTGACTGTACGCGCTGACCCATGCTTGTTAAGTCAGTTAGTAAGCGAATGTGTCCAAGCACATTTATCGGTTGCTTAAACAGCCAATAAAGCCACTATTCTTACTGCGTATAGCTCTCTACTATTTTGCTATCGCAATTGATGCTTCGCCTTTTGGGAGAAAATGCGACGTTTAGGGGCGAAGCTCCTTAGGGTCGAGCCTTGTCTCTCGTCACGCCGTTGTAGCCACGCTAGTACACGCCGCTCCCCCTAGAGGTGCAGTTGTGCTCTGTCTCTTTCTCTGTCTCTCTCGTTCCCGACGCGCGCTCTCTCTCTCTCGTCCGTAGCTAGGGGCGCTGTGGTGCACAAGGGCTGTATAGGCGCTGTATATACCGTAATATATGTAGAGTATATGCATACGTATATATATATATAGTTTATGTACGCCACGCTCCGTCTTCCGTCTTCCGGAAGCCGGCTTCCGGTTCCGACTCCGCTTCCGATTCCACTTCCCATTTCGTTTCCGGTTTTGCTTCTGTCTTCCGGAGAACGCTTCCGGCGTTTTGCCCGAATGATCCCCCGGCCGGTGCTTCGCCCACTCATCATCATTCACTTCGTGGATATGCCGTGTTTTTTAGGGGCGAAGCTCCGTAGGGTGTGGGTCGTTCCCTCCTCTGTAATAGTAGTAGCAGTAGTAGTATGTAGCCACCTCTAGTTTATGAATTGCTCAATAGATGGCGGTGTGTGTCCGTACGTGAAAGAGACGCCGCATGTAGTTGTATGAAGTGTTCACGAGAAGTCCTTAGCTCTGGTTGGCATGGAGACCGCAATGCATGTATGTACACGCATATATATAGTATAACCGCAAGCCGACTTCCGCTTCCGATTCCGCTTCCGGTGAACGCTTCCGGCGTTTTTCTCTCTCGTCCGTAGCTAGGTGCGCTGCGGTGCACAAGGGCGCTCGTTCCCGACGCGCGTTCTTTCTCTCGTTCCCGACGCGCGCTCTCTTTCTTTCTCGTCCGTAGCTAGGGGCGCTGCGGTGCCCAAGGGCGTTCGTTCCCGACGCGCGCTCTCTTTATCTCTCGTCCGCAGCTGTGGTTTACCCGAATGAACCCCCGGTGCTTCGCCCACTCATTATCATTTACTTCGTGGATATGCTGTGATTTTTCTCCATCTCCCACGTCTTTCTCTCGGTGCGCCACATGCCTGGAATTTTTTACTTGAATGTGGAATCTACAGACATCGTAACTTGAAGCCCGATGACGATCAGTAGAATCAGGGTCCTTCAATAAACAATAAAGAAGGGCCCTGTTAGAATGCTGCGGTGTTTAAACGCGTTCCTTCATGAAGTGCTTGACTCAACTGGCAAGCATGGTGCTGTTATCACGTAAATATTTTGCACGCGACCGCATCTGTATCCCTTGAAACATTACATCAAAGAAAATACAGTTAAAAGGCCTACACGAAACACACAAATCTAAGCTAGAAGCACCTCCTCTGCGCAATCCTGAGACTCTCTGTATATATAATCTAGAAAATGTCCCAGTGGAACTTAGAGAAATATCGAAGGTTACGAGAAATGGCAGGCACGTAATATCTCGAGATCATCTCGCTCTTTTCACTCAAAAAGTATGCGATGTGAAGCATTAGCACAGTAAGTTGTTTGTTTGTTGTCATTCAAAAGATGTAAAGCCAGATATTGTTAGGACCCATTTCTGTGTTAGCGCACCATACATGCAGCTAGGCGCGGCTGCCTTCGTACCGAATAGCTGACACTCAGGAGCGCACTCGTAACAACGAATCAGATTAAGCAGGTTTGCTAGTTTCCGGCTGCGTTCTCTACTATATTTCATCGTGTCATAAGAGAGATAGGGAATGAACTTTAATGAAATGGATGGCTCAGTGGCCTAAGCAGGGTAATTAAATGGCGGAGTTCACAATTTAAAAAAACTACAAATTCATAAGCTGCCGGCCTCGTGCACAAACTCCCATATAGAGTTGATAGTTCACCGGGCATAAGAAAGGCTGGCTGAATGATCACGTTGCAGCAACTCAACGCCTTCAAGCGCATACTTCTTTGATTGAAGGGTAGCTTTTTATCATTTCTTCCCCGGTGTTTGCTGGGTCTGATAGGTTGGTTTCACGCCGTACCTGGGAAGCTATATATATATATATATATATATATATATATCATCATCATCATCATCATCATCAGCCTATATTTATGTCCACTGCAGGACGAAGGCCTCTCCCTGCGATCTCCAATTACCTTGGTCTTGCGCTAGCGTATTCCAACTTGCGCCTGCGAATTTCCTAACCTCATCATCCCACCTGACTTTCTGCCGTCCTCGACTGCGCTTCCCTTCTCTTGGTATCCATTCTGTAACCCTAATGGTCCACCGGTTATCCATCCTACGTATTACATGGCCTGCCCAGCTCCATTTCTTCCGCTTAATGTCAACTAGAATATCGTCTACCCCCGTTTGTTCTCTGATCCACACCGCTCTCTTCCTGTCTCTTAACGTTACTCCTAAGATTTTTCGTTCCATTGCTCTTTGTGCGGTCCTTAACTTGTTCTCGAGCTTCTTTGTTAACCTCCAAGTTTCTGCCCCGTATGTTAGCACCGGTAGAATGCAATGATTGTACACTTTTCTTTTCAACGACAGTGGTAAGCTCCCAGTCAGGATTTGGCAATGCCTGCCGTATGCACTCCAACCCAATTTTATTCTTCTGTAAATTTCTTTCTCATGATCAGGGTCCCCTGTGACTAATTGACCTAGATAAACATATTCCTTTACAGATTCTAGAGGCTGACGGGCGATCCTGAATTCTTGTTCCCTTGCCAGGCTATTGAACATTATTTTTGTCTTCTGCATATTCATCTTCAACCCAATTCTTGCACTTTCTCGATGAAGGTCCTCAATCATTTGTTGTAATTCCTCTCCATTGTTGCTCAATAGGACAATGTCATCTGCAAACCGAAGGTTGCTGAGATATTCGCCATCGATCCTCACTCCTAATCCTTCCCAGTCTAAGAGCTTGAATACTTCTTCTAAGCATGCAGTGAATAGCATTGGAGAGATTGTGTCTCCTTGCCTGACCCCTTTCTTGATAGGTATCTTTCTACTTTTCTTGTGGAGAACCAAGGTAGCTGTGGAATCCTTGTAGATATTTGCCAAGATATTCACGTATGCCTCCTCCACTCCTTGATTACGCAATGCCTCTATGACTGCTGATATCTCTACTGAATCAAATGCCTTTTCATAATCTATGAAAGCCATATAGAGAGGTTGATTGTACTCCGCAGATTTCTCGATTACCTGATTGATGGCATGGATATGGTCCATCGTAGAATACCCCTTCCTGAAGCCAGCCTGTTCTCTTGGTTGACTGAAGTCAAGTGTTGTCCTGATTCTATTGGAAATTATCTTGGTGAATATTTTATACAATACTGAAAGCAAGCTAATGGGTCTGTAATATATATATATATATATATATATATATATATAACCTGGCAAGCTATATATATATAGTTTCCCACGGAACCTGCACAACCTGCACATTCTCCATAAAATTCATCTCGGCAGGTATACGGACACATGCCCATGGTGCGGGGCCACGCCAACCCTAGACCACCTCTCATGGGCATGCACGGCGCATACACAAAAGACAAACACAGAAATTGCGAAACACACACAATGGGAGCCGGCGCTGTCCAGTTCACAGGCCATCATCCGACAAGCAAGACGGCGCGCGGAAGCCAGTGGGGCCCTTGTCAGGGGGCTCCACCCATTGATCGTTTTGATTATTTATGAAGTTGTTCTTCTTCACCGAATAGAGGAATTGATCCTAGATATCGTTCAATATTAAAATGGGTTTATCCAGGCGATGATGTAATAAAAAATGTCACAGTTTCGCCTTAAGGGCGAAGCGATGAATGCGATAGCAACACAGCAATGTCATACGAAGTAAGGTGAGCGGCTTTGGTAGCAATATGAATTGTAGTAAACATGAGCTGATTAAGTAAGCAGGTGTGCTGCGGCGTAAGTAGACCGACATGAAGAGAGACTCGATGACCACGAGAAGGCGCGTGTGAAACGGTGGTGTTGATGAGAAGCGCTTCCCGTGGGCAGCGCGTGCGAAGGGACACACCTGTAGCGCTGCACTGCCGACCCGGGCAGCATTGTATGTGTAGCGTGCGTTGGAAAATGTGGCCCGACTATTACTAACTGATTGAAGAAGCGTGGTGTGTGCGCGCACAAACAAACATGAATAGATCACACTGAATGACTGCAGACAACGACCGTCAAAACGCTGGCAGCGAGTGGATATATACGCCGCAGGAGCGGGCGAAGGTACGTGCGGTCTATCGCTTCAACGGAAACTGAGCGGCGAATGCGCATAAAGGTCAGAGCCGTGTGGAGATAAGAGACGGTGCGGTCGAACGAACGACGAGCGCGGTTGTTGGCAGCGTAGAAGTGCGCCCCCCCCCCCCCCCCGCTCCTTCCGGCGCTGGCTTCCCGCTTCCTTGCTTGCGCGTGGGAGAGATAAGAGACTGTGCGGACGAGCGACGAGCGCGGTTGTTGGCAGAGAAGTGCCGGCGCTGGCTTTCCGCTTCCTTGCTTGCGCGTGGGAGATTGAGTGCGTTCGCTCTCCGTGATAGCGCGCGTCCCCGCACGCTGCCTCGGGGCATACGGCGCGCGGCGAAGATTTTATCTATACGGAACCTCACGGCGACGGCGACGGCGACTCCGACGGCAGAAATCCGGTTGAAGTGTCCATATAATTGCTATCGCAATAAAATTGGGCCAGTCCAGGAAACTGCAATCTGTGGCCTCATAGGAGCAGTGCGGGGGTGCCCACGTCCTACCGTCTTGCAGGGCTAGCCCTTAACCGCTATGCTGCATTATGTGTTGCCGAACATGTATATACGATATTAGAGCGCTTCTTTACCCACTTCACAGAAGCTTTCCTTCACTGTAACATAAGAACTGAATCTGTTTATTTCTTTTTGTCACAAGAGAGGAAAAGAGAGAAGTTATTTTTGCTCACGCTTACACAGCAGCTGACATGCTACACTCCATTTGGATTGTATATTATAAATTTGGATTGTAAGAAAGAGACGGCGAAGAACCAGTTTCTTGGTATATTTGAAATGTCCAGTGAACCAACACGCACGCCATACAAGATAAATAGAAACAGCCTAGCCTCTAAGATTAGAAACAAATACGATATTTTGATGCGAGAGCATCAGGTGGTCCATTGAGCGGGAAAGCCAGCGTCTGTCGTCTGTAGCAGAGAAACGGCACCTGAATTCCCATTGGCTGCGACGCCACGTCATGTGCGAGTCTCGACGGAGCACAGCGGGCGAAAGAAAACACCCGCTGCCGCACTGGCGCGCGAGGCGCTGCGTGAGGATAAAGGGATCGCCACGACGCCACGTCACGTCACCCTCTCTCTCTAAGCCCTGTGTTATCCTCATGGTTCTTGTCCGCGCAAGCTCTCGTCTGCATTCTAACTTCGCCTCGGTAATCAGTATAAAGAAATAAATGTGTAAAAACAGAATAAACTCGAAATTAAGCCACGGAAAAAGTTGGCGGTAGCGAGTTTCGAACCTAGGACCCCACGCTGAGATACCGAGTGTCTTACCCACTGGGCTAAACTAGCGCCTCCTTGATGGTAGTTCTATGCACTGTGCTTAATGACATCATGATACCTGCACCAAACTTTTCATTGCTAAGCCCGGCATGACAAAAGCTGTGACATGAAAATCACCGCGGCTTACTAGGGAGCGTGTCCACTAGAATATGTGGCAGTCGAGCATAGTAGCATGACGTCAGGGATCGAAGTGCATCGGCCTTACGCTATCTAGGAGGCGTTGGCCAAGCATCTCAACGAGCTCGCTTGCCTACGAGGAGTTGGACATTAATGCGTTCGGATTCACAACTCATAAGAAGAGCTTAGGTGTCTTCGGATTGATTATACTGTGCGAACATAAAATGAAGTTTCACGTTTTAATTCGTGCCACTGTTATTCTGTTTACTGTCCTAATTCTGAGTGGAAACCAACAAGCAGTGCAGTTCCTCCTGAGCATAACACTAAGATCCATACTTCGGGAGAACCAGTAGGTGCAGAAATTGTCAGTCAGTGGTAATCATGGTCACGGCTCCATTCATACACAGATGCGAGACGAGATTCAGTGGTTGTGCTGCGTACTTTACGCATCAGGAGCCAAATTCACAAAGTTTTTAGTTCGTAACTGCTCTTCCTCACCGGCCGGCTTCCTTCACTGATAATATGCCCAACACAAGGATTGGCTATAATTCTCCCTTTCAAAGCAGTTCTAGCGTGAGAGCGTTTTGCGTTTGGGCGCATTTTTTCCCCTGCGGAGTACAACGGCTTACTTCCTATGCATTTGTGTTGGCATGAAGAATGAAGAAATGCATATGCTCTCATACTTGAACCCGGACGAGGAGAAAAAAACTACTCATCCTCGTGTATTCGTTGGTAAAGGGAGTACGGCGCCGTGTATCTCGCCTGCCTTGTTGCGCCCGAGAAGGACGCACGGCAACTCTTCTCACAAGAAACGTGCGCAATAGCAGCTATAGCGAGCGCATTCGCGCTGCCTGCTTCATTGGCCATTCCCAGCACGTCTCGGAAGCCGTAAGCACGCTGAGTGTGTGGCACGCGAAGGCGAACATCACGTGCGAGGAGACTGTGGAGCGGCTCGTATTTTGAGGCGCTTCGTACGACGCATACGCTGTGACTGGCGCCATGCTTGCCGCCTTGCAATGTGCTTATAAAACGCCCACACACGACTTCCTGCGAAGACGCTAGCAGTTTTCTCGATCGACTCATGTTGCAGCGAAGCTTTCTTTGGAGCTCCCGTCCCCTCGGCCTGGGTGTTGGCTGCTACTACAAGCTTATGCCACTGGATATGCGCGCGAATATACAACTTGGGTCTCTGGGTACGTGCTACGGGCATGTGGGACTGGGCACATATTTATCCGAATTGCCAACTCGGGTCACTAGGTATATGCAGCTGGGTATATGTGGCACTGTGTACATGAACATTCTTGGCAAATCCTACAAAATGAGTACACAAGCAGAACAAGAGGCAGCAAGTGGAGAAGTCGGCAACAGTAGCAGCCTAGTGGAGTGTGGAGAAACAAGTGAAAAAGAAAAAGTGGAGTGGTGACATTAACGTGAACATCAAAGAACGATTCACTCATAAATTCATACGTACGTGGTGGATCTGCCGACACTTTTTATTATGAGGTAGACTTCAAAGTTAAGAACTGGCAAAGATAAAACGGCATTCAAGGGGGAGGGGCAGAAACCCAATTTGGTGTCAAAGAGCTTCACTGAAGGATGTAGCCGGCCGAGACGCAGGTTGCCAGTGGCACATTTCCAGTGATAACCACCCACTTGCGCATACGGATGCTGGCTTCAAAGACGTTCGTTGAAGAGTGGCAGATACCCAGTGGTACATATTCAGTGACCCCTGGGACACATGCCCCGTGGCCCATATTTTTTACCGTATAATTTCGTAATCTCCCCATGATAAAGGGCAGATAGTTGATAAACGACCGAAAAATTATACAGTTCCGACGCACATGTTGAAAACTATGTGATGCGAAGCTTTTGTGATTGGGCCGGACTATACAAAGGCTGGTTCAACTATACAAAGACTGGTTTGGTTTGATGAGTTTTATGTCTTATTATTGCGATGCCAATTATATGGACACTCCAAGCGATTTCTGCCGTCGTCGTCGCCGCGAGGTTCCGCATAAAGTTACGAGGCGGTAAAATCGGCGCCGCGCGCCGTACGCGGTGTGTGCGAGTGAAAGCGAACGAGGGTAAGCCGGCAATCGCGCGTCAATGTAGTGTACGCGATGGAGGGAGGAAGGGAGGTCGGAAGTGCGCGGTCTCCTTTCGCGCGCGAGGAACGGGTGCGAGGGGACGAAGAGGGACGGGGAGGGGTGCGTTCTGTCCGTGGGCTACTGCTCAGAGCTCGGCCGCGCGGGCGTCGTATCTTGAATGCAATCTGCGATGTGGGCGAAGTGCGCGCACGCGCGGGCCTCATCTTCAAAGCAATCTACGATGGCGACAAAGTGCATGCGCCGAGTGCCGGTATCTTCGTACACTGTAAAAACAGTTGCACCCTTTGGGGCGTATTTTTACCACAGAACAATATCGTCATCTGACTTGCGTGGCTTTCCTTTCTTTAACGCTGTGCGCCCGGCACTTCTAGGTCGCGAACGACAAGAGCGTTATCAGCGTGACACAGCGTTCTCGACAGGAAAGTAGCAAGTGCAGAGTTTTCAAGATAGGAAACGCAAGCAAGACAGATGACGATTATTGTTGTGTGGCAAAAATGCACCCCAAAGGGTGCAACTGTTTTTAGAGTGTATGCGCTGTGCTTTGGACGTTTAGCTCGCGTTGAAGCGAGACGCGTTGCAATTTGCCCGCTGCTGCTGGCGCACTTTCTCACTCCGGCGTTTTCACAGCGATTTTCCGCGGTCATCGGGCGAGATGTGTTCATGTTTACCTGTGCGCGCGTTACACAATGCTTGTACATTTTGCAACACACACACGCACACGCACGCACGCACACAAACGCACGCACACAGGCGTGCACCCACATGAGCACACAAAATTTGTTTTCTGGACAGTCACAGTCTCGGACTTGAGTAAGTCACTTTCCGTGCTCTTAGTCTAAAACTCACCTTGGAGAATTACAAGCTACGAAAGATTGTTTAACGGACTTGTACTTTCAAAACACATACTTCATAAACTGATTTCTTAAACTAGGCAATTCTTCAAAAGTGTTCATGCGGGTTGTCACGCAAGTAGTGCATTAGGGCGTTATTACTAGTTGCTTTACCTATAGAGCTCAGAAATTCGTTATTTATAGTCTCGAAGGGGATTTTTGCCTCATTATCAAGCAAGCATTATCTTGTAAAGAGTTGAAAAACATCATGTTCTCAATTTAGTCTCCGAACCTATTACTTATCTCATGCTGCTGCTTTCGCATCTTCTCCAACGACTTTCAGACCCGGTACACGTTCCCTTTGTAACACCCTGTGGGCGCTGACGGCACTTTAATATGATTTAATTAAGAAGGAATATATGCCTCACATTACCAAGTCATGACCGGCCACTTACACTATCCTTGAAGAGTCGGATATCTACACTATCCTTGAAGAGTACAGTCGTAGCATTCAACCAGTGTTTAACCAGTACAAAAGCTTTGAGGCTAAGAACTTATGGAAGAAGCTAAGGATAACGCATTGAGCCAAAGAACGAAAAGTGATAGGCGTTACATTTGGATACATGATTATAGCGGTGCGGATTAGAAAGCAAACGGGTGTACTCAATACTATGTGGTTAAAATTAGAAGGAATAAATGAGTTGGGCACACCATGTAATCCGTACAGGGTCAAAAACCGGTGGTCTCCGGTGCTGTACCAGAGACCGGTTTAACTTACGGATAACCGGTAGATAAACGATGGATGCACACCAAGGTAAGGGAAGCGTTGTCGAAAATGCCAGAGAACTAGGTAATGTATGATGAAATTAGCCCATTTTTATGCCTACCGGGATGGAATCAGGTGACATAATACAGGGGTAATTGAAGATCGCTGGGATCGGCCAGTGTGCTAACATAAGAGACACATACATGTGCTGATAATGATGAATCAGAAAGCAAACAAAAGTAATAATCTGCGGCATGATTTACAGCGGGATCATTATTCGCTGTGACAACCAATATGGATAACGTTGCGGAGGCAATCAGTTCAGCTCCACCTTGGGTCATCAGTGCCGCGTCTCTACCACTTCTCGCTCTAGCGGCTCATGGCCTTAGAGAGGGCGCTGTCGTCTCGCGCTAGCCGACGAGTTTCAGATTGCCCCTACAGCTGCGAACTACTTCTACGCCGTTTATGGCTCATTTCTCTCGAGTTTGTGGTAATCTAGTCACTGGGTGCTCAAAAGAGCCCTTCTATGTGGTATTGGTTCGTTTAAAAACAAAAAAGTACGTTGTATAACACACTCTGACCTAAATTGGAGAGGGCTGAACAAAAAGTTCAGGCGAGCAGAAGACGTTCGTATAATTTTGTACCTGATATAACTTACGCCGTTGAAGTTTGACCGTTGGTCAACATCGTAATTTTGTGTGGTGCATTCTAATCATTGACAGCAGTCGTAACGAAAATACATTTTTAAGGTAGTGGTCCCACTCCGGCGGCCCTTCCCCCCCCCCTCCCCTCCCCCTTTTCAGTACTGTTGGAGCAACCGGGGCGGCTCTTCTACTTAAGATATAAAGTTTTCGTATGTACCATAAAAAAGCTTATTCGTGTAGATTCCAACTGTATATAATATCAAAAATCGATTAAATGTGATTTAGAAATAAATGTTCAAGTACAAGCATGGCGTAGATGGTTTTTGCGAACTGTGTCTCAGTTTTGACCATATTTCGAAGAAACTACCGCATTTACTGCATTGCGGCTTGCTCTGTATCTTTAGGACATACTTATCTATTTCCTAGACGCAGCAAACTAATGTTGAATTTTTACTTTTTGGAGAATTTGCTTTTGAAGACTGCCAAATATCGCAGCTTCTGTTGTAAATAGCCCGACAACTACACGCTCAAGGAAGCTAAATTTTGGATAAATTAGAGTTCAAGAATTTCCGTTTAGGACGCAAAATTTCATTTATGTACCTTCATTAGTTTTAAACTGCCGCTTCGT
The DNA here is from genome assembly GCF_013339745.2 of Dermacentor silvarum. Taxonomy (NCBI): domain Eukaryota; kingdom Metazoa; phylum Arthropoda; class Arachnida; order Ixodida; family Ixodidae; genus Dermacentor; species Dermacentor silvarum. The sequence goes on from NC_051157.2 coordinate 109,799,820, forward strand.
AGCTTTAGTACCTTCCCGCAAATTCCGGTACCCTGGTTTTGTACATTTTAGAGGCGTTATATGAAACGCCTACATATTTTCCCAGTGACCCTGAAAGAGCCATAAGCGGTTATGGCTCTTTATGATTATAATGTGCAGAAAATGGGTTCATGTATTGGGCCACATGTACCACACCTGAAGTGTGAAGGTAAATGACAGCCTTTGCAGAATGTTACTTATTCAAGCATTCCAGAGCTTTACGACTGTAAATTAGAGACCGCATAGCACGTTTGTCCAGTGTCCTGAAAAAAAATCTGCATGTCCCGGTGGCCATTAAGAGAATACAAACTGTATTATGGATAATGTATTAGCAAATGCTCAAGATCGTCATGCGGGCGTTCTCGGCTTTGTTTCCGAGTGTGCCGAGACAAGTGTACCACATTGCACTTAGTTTACGCTTATGATTAATTATAATTCATGGCGAAACCTTTAATGCTTTGGTTTAAGTACTTACGAAAGTAGTTATTTACTAAATTCTCCTTTAGCATGATTTTATGCGTTCTGCAAGTCGCGTATAAGGTTCGCACGATTTCCTCGGTGAACAAAGCATAACGCTTAGATTGTCTTTCGTGAAAATTTGAGGCAGGTTGAGGGTATTGTGCAGACGAAGTTCAAAGTGAGCAGGTAAAATGTGGTCTTTGCAGTAGAGTATGCATGCAACTTTTCTAAAGTGTTTTAAATGCATATTACGTATGCCGCAGAATTCAGCCAGCTGTCCTGAGAGATTCTAAATGCTAGAAAATCAACTGTGACGAAAATGAAAGGAACATTATGGGCAATGCGCATGCTAAGTTTAATGTGTGTGAATAAATTACAGGCCTTTGTAATAAATACAGCCAACTTGAGCGCCTCCGTCGCCTCCGAACGCATTTACTGTGACAGCAGCATTCTCCTCCACTGAAGACCAGCATCGTTTTTTTCGTTTTTTTTTTTGTCGGTACTATTTGTCAGCTGCTTCTTCAAATATTTCCCTTCACCTACTGCACGGAACTAGGCAACAACCCCGCAGATACGCTTGTTGGATAGTACCGAAACAATAGTGCAGATTTATAAGGTCTGACTTTTTTGTAATGAATGCAAACCTTCCTTTCTGTGTGACTTAGAAATGCAAGTTGATGGAATTTGAACTACGTCTAAATAGGCCATATCAATACAGCCCCTGTCTCAATCTTAATAGGCTGTTTTTATCCAGTTATAACGCATAGCCTTATACAAATTTTAATTCGCAGTGGTATCGCCTAAAGCTTTAGCTAACCGTCTTTTTTTTTTTTTACTGCGAAGCTGTTAATGCGACTACAGAAGCGCTCGAAAACATTTTATATCAGTTTTCACAGTTGTCTGTAAAAACTTAATTATTCCCAAAGTTTATAATTGGAGAAAATGTGGCGAACAATTTGACCAATATGACAGCAAACGTTCTAGTTTGTGCGTCAATTAGAGTTAAAATTAAATTCCTACACCCCTGTTTATGGCTCGTTTAGAGGCGCCGTATAAAATGCTTTGACTAAGAGGAATACAAAGAACAAATATTTATCACATTAGGAAAATGGGGACTACTCCGTGGGTAGGTAGGTAGGTATATAGGTAACTTTATTCGACAAAATGTGTCGTTCAAGGGGGGAGGTAGTCTGAAACGTACAAAAGCTTGAAGGAAGGTAGGTTCATTATGTATCTTGAAAATAATTACTCATTATGCTCTTCTACACCGAATTTTTATGCGTTGACATTAGCCAAGCTTTATGGTGACAAAAGTTTCTTTTGCCCGGTCTCCTTGGTTAGCCACGGTTAACCTCGGCTTATAATTAGTTAAAGTAGGAAGCGTGTTTTTATTGATGAACCATAAATATCTCTTGTTTGTACGGTACTTGGAGCCTTTGTAGAGCGTTGCTTATTGAAGCATTCCAGAGTGTCACCCTCCATTTATCGACAATATTTTCCCAAAGCATAAAATAATGGCAAACAATATTCATTTTAAGTAAAAATACGAGGATTTTTAACTGTACCACGTAGCCAAATGTTGTTGTTTCTGTCTGAATAAAAGCGTTACAAATAATTATTTGGGAACTTTGGCCAGAACTGTCATCATCATCACAAACAATGATTGAACCCTCGTTTTTCGGGTTGTTTCAGGCGTGAGAACGAGGAACGCATTTGTTTCTCCGGCCTTCGATTCCTATGAAGTATAAAAGGCATGCACCGCGTTTATATTCGAATAAGATAAGGAGAAGGTGCGGGGTAATGTTTGTGCGAAATTCAATTTGTGTAGGAAAAATACGGCCTTCGCATTAAATCACCTATGCAAGTGCTCCGGCACTTTTTACGAGCATTTTTACGAGCAGCGCGAAATTCTTCCAGCAACTCTGGCCTAACTACAATTCTCGGGAAGGCCAAGTTGAACGACCTTACAGTGAACAATAGAGCAAACGTGTGTGTCCTGTTAAAAGTATGTGCATAAACAAGAGCCTTTATAAAAAAAATTATCCTAACAAGTGCTTCAATGTCTCATGGGTGACGTTTTCAGCTACGCTTTATGTGTGCCCCGAAAAAACTCTTGGATAGATGCAAATTATATTTCGTTGAAATGCAGAGCATAGTAACTGCAATCTGTCCCGAACTTTGCGCGTTCTTGGATGATGTAGGTGGGTTATGCAAGTAATTATTTAACCCTCGTTTTTCCAGTTCTCTCACTAGTGATGACAAGAATGCACTTTGTTTCTACGGTGTTGATTATTTTTACAAGCCACTTTGTTTATATTCGAAGAAACTAAGGGGAATGTTTTGGGCAGTGTGTAATCAAAGTTCAAGGTCTGTGGGTTGAATACGACGTTTGCCACAAATTACGTATACAAGTACTTCGGAGCTCTATCAATGTTTAGCGATCAATATGTTTAGCGAGCAGCGCGAAATTCTGCCAGCTGATCTGGCCTAACTACAAATGCCAGCAAAACCAAGTTCAACGAACATGCAGGGAATGTTATCGCAAGCTTGTTTGTCTAGTTAAACACATATGCATCAATTACTTCCTGTGAAGAAAATTCTTTTAGCAAGTGTTCGAAAATGCCACGCTGCTGTTGTCGCTATGTTTTCCTATGTCTCTAGAAAATTCCACGTTAGAAAAACGTGTAAACAAAGAGGGCATGTTGAATGCAATCTTTCCGAGAACTTTCGCGTTCGTAGCTCGACTAGAATCGTTACCAATAATTACTGAATCGTCGTCTTGCCGTTTTTTTTTATCCGTATAGGACGTTCGCCTAGTGCCTCCAGTGATGTAAAAAAGGTAGCTTCTTTATATTTAGTGACAGTATAGAGCCAGGTAATGGATGATGCATAGGCAAAGTTGGAAATGAGTGAATTAAATGGGACCTTGGAACAAATAACGCATTGAAATTCTCTTGAGCATTATAAAGTGGTCTAATGCGAGGTGAAGGATTAGGCCTGTTGCTATAGCACAACATCAAATGCGAAAGTCAACATTAGCGAGGATTGTCGGAAAGTTGTAGCAAATATGTGAGAAGTTACATGATTGTTTATAAAATACAGCTTTTGTAAACAAAATTCTTCATAAAACGTTAGAAAGTGCCGTACAGCCGATTCACCTATGCTTTAAAGTGTCCCGACGTGACTGTAATGAACGAGAGAAGGTTAATGGAGAAGCCCAATTTTTGGTCTTTTAGGCATCACAGCCATGTGATGCCTAAACATAATGAAGCCGAAGAAAGTGGAAAGTCTTTTTGTGGCAATAATTGTAAAGTCTAAACATGAAAATTGAAAGGCAATGAAAGCAGGCGAATAGGCAACTTGCCAGCAATGGTATCCGAACCCACGACTTTCAAATTACGTGTACGCTGCACTACCAATTAAGCTACGGCGGCGACGGCTCCAACATTCACATTCTTGGGCTGTATAACCCAGGGAGCCTCAGTGAGCGCCACTCAGGCCATCGCAACGGATGTGGAACAATCTTTTGCCCGATGGCCCCAGGTAGTACGTGAACTTAATGAGCTGACAATTGACCACAAAATCCTCGTATGCTGCCTGAAGGCATCAAGCCTGCCAGATTCAGACCATCAGACCAGGTTCCATTGTCAGACCTTGCTGTCCTTTTTAACAGCGGAGCTGTTTAAGCCGACATTCAGTCCGTGACACGTTAGCAAAAAACCTCGCTGAACAATGACGTCACCTGCGTTGCGTAGCAACCACCTGCCACAGTTGGGCCTCTCGTCTCCTAGCTCCGGCAACGCTCCTCCGCCGCCGCGCCAGCGATGACGTGACTGCGCGTTGCCCAGCGAAGCTTGCAACACCGAAACCGCGTTGCAATGCCGACACCACATTCAAGCAGACCCGCTCCGTCAATGCGGTCGCCTATAGCAATGCGGTCGCCTAGGTTATGCAGCTTCGCCCAGTCATGTGATTGCTTCGGGCCGCAATCCTTGCTTTGCTTTATAGTCATGACAACACCTTGTGAAGCATGGCCATGGCGTCACACTGATTATAAAGATCATATCGCCGCGATGGCGACACACACAACTCTCGTAGACTTCGCACTGAGTAAATGTAACATGGGATGGCCGAAAAGTGCAAGACTCCCGAAGAAGAAGCCGCTCAGTTGGAAGCTCATCGTGCCGCCAGCCGAGAATGAATGTGGAGATTGCGTGCTCATCCGGAGTATCATCCGGAGTATCATCCGAAGCCTTGCAAAAGTTAGCCGAGCCTAGCGAAACTGGAAGAAGCTAGGTGATCACCAGCTCTGCTGTTTCTCCAGCCTTGCACAACTTAGTGCAAGCTGCGCAATTTTTTTTTGTCGGACACCCTAGTAGCTTTTTTCCTGCAGTTTTCTTCACTTGGTTCTCTTACGTGCCATGCACGTCGACACTGTCGGAATTGCAAGCACAACTTCGCTTTTAAGCTTAGGTTTATTTACCCAATAGTTTTGGTGAACTGACCAAAACTATTGGGTAAATAAACCTAAGATAACCACGAAGTTGTGCTTCTCGTTTGTCTAGATACGCTTGGCCCATTGAACAATGTAGTTACTAATATATATATATATATATATATATATTGTTTGAGATGATAACATAAATGATATAAGCGCCACCGTAACGCTTGAAAGGATCTATTCTGCGAATTCGTCTGGTACGCCCTATTCACCGTTTAATGTTTTAGTTGATTGTTGCTCTGCTAAGTAATGCATTAACATTGAAGTTACAATTTTCATGGGGGTCAATTAAATAGGTGCATTCCCTTCAAGTAACGCTCTTAAAGCCTTAATTGGGCCATCAATATAAGAAGGCAAGCTTAAGAGGAACGTATAATCATTGATCATCACGATCAGCACGATCATTGGCAGTAAGGAACTGAAGCGTGGGTGATTATTGCATTCTCTTCGATGATCGCGAGGCCTTTCGACATCTTAGAGCGGATGAAGCTCCCTCTGATGCGTCAGACAGGGCTAAATATAGCCCTGGCATTTTACTTAGGCACGTGCGAACAATACGCCAATGAACGGCGCCTGCACACTGCCGTCAATAATATTACAGGTAGAAGGCGGCGTTACTCGACTCCCTGATTTTACCGCACTTCGAGAAGCACTTCACTCTTGAGACCCTGATTGCGCCCCACTTCTTCAAAGAGCGATAAGGTGCACGAAGTAGCTCTAAAGTTCATTAGTGTACAGGGCAAAAGCACTTTCATTAAAAGCACGGAGCATACTGAAGAAGGGGCAATCTATATCATGAAGGGAAATAGGAGATAGAAAGGTGCCACGGCAAGGCAGTATTTTTGCATTAGCACAGCGTTGAGTAATCGGAGCTCATAACGAAGTGCTTAAGATTTACCTCCACATCAGCTTTGAGGCCGTGAAACTAGAATTAAAGAAAGCGAGCGAAATACACACAAAAAAAGAAAAACAAGTGTTTGCGGGGCATAAGTGTTAGCCGATTTATTCCTCCAGAAGCACGGCATGCGTGGAAACCTTTCGAGTTTGCGAATTATGTAAGAGATTAATGGCGCTCGAAATAGACACACGCTCGCGCTTTTTCTCGTTGTGTGCGTTCGCCTTTTCCGGAGGGGCAGGATTCCATGAATCAATGATAGAAAAATTAAATAGTAAGGAATAAAAACAGATACTAGTACTAATTAACACTTCAACATATGCCTAGATAAGGTTTCCTAAGGAAACCTAGGCTGCCCGCTTTCAAGTGGATGCTTGCCGCCTTCTCCGCCAGCTAACATCTTTCGTCTTTTTGCTGACGCAAGCATTTTGTAAGAGCGTCCTCCACTTGAGGTCAACTGATTCCTAATCTCCCACCTATCTTCGGATTCCTCAACAGATTGAAATATAGTACATTCCTACGAATTGTCCAGCACGCGGATGTAACACCTTCTTCTTTCTATCCGAATGCGTTATTTCACAGAACTGTTAAAATCATTTAGAAGTGTTCCGACAGAGCTAGTTCGTGTGGCATGAAATTATGACGCTTCTCAATTAACTGATTGATGATATGAATGTAATTATTTGTAGAAAACCGCATCGTGAAGCCAGCCTCTTCTCTCGGTTGACTGAAGTCAAGTGTTGCCCTGATTCCACTGGAAGTTACCTATAGGTAATATTTTATACGATACCGATGGCAAGTGAATTGGCCTTTAATACATCATTTCTTTACCGTCTCCCTTCTTATGGATTTGCATTATGTCATTTTAAATGTTAATAATTTCTTGGCGAACATTTGCTACTTTGAAAGTATCTATCTATCTGTCTGTCTATCTATCTATCTATCTATCTATCTATCTATCTATCTATCTATCTATCTATCTATCTATCTATCTATTTAGCCGCCTACGTCTTGGTGTTCTCAAGGTCGCATCATTAACTTGGTATTTACCAAATTTGGCATAGTATGCCAAGAGTATATGAGGAACATAAATGATAGGTTATGACATCAATATCATGACATGTGTGTCATGTAGGTCATGAAACAGCCGCCGAAAATGTCAATGACCCAGCGAAAAAATATGAACAATCAAAAACCACTGAAATGGGTTCGAACATGGGTACTCAGGGATGAAAATACTAAATGATGATGGTAGAAGTCATAGTCATGAGCATGACTCTGTAAAATGACAATGACTCAGCGAAAAATATTAACACTGAAAAACCACTGAAATGGGTTCGCACGTGGGTAGTAAGTAAGATGGTGTCAGAAGTCCAAGTCATGAACATGACTCAGCAAAAATGACAACTCAGCAAAAAAATGTAAACACAAGAACCACTGAAATGGGTTCGGTCGTGGGAACTAAGTGAATGAAACACTTAAGAATGATGGTAGAAGTCAAAGTCATGAGCATGACTCAGCAAAAATGGCAATGACACAGCGAAAAAGATTAACACTGAAAAACCACTGAAAGGGGTTCGGACGTGGGTACTAAGTGAATAAACACTAAAGAATGGTGCTAGAAGTCATACTCATGACCCTGACTCCGCCAAAATGACAATGACTAAGCGAAAAAAGATTAGCACTCAAAAACCAATGTAATATGTTCGGATGTGGTACTAAGTGAAGGAAAAGGCTAAAGATGGGTGGTCGATGTCATAGTCATGAGCATGACTAATGCTTTCGCCTTCAGGTCTCTTAGGCATAGCTAAAGGGACTCCTCAGGACTCATGACATGAATGTAATTGCATGCGTGTCATGAGAGAGAGAGAGAGAGAGAGAGAGAAAGCGAAGAGAGGAAAGGCAGGGAGGTCAACCAGACGAACGTCCGGTTTGCTACCCTACACAAGGGGTAAGGGAAAGGGGGATAAAAAGAGGAAAGGAGGAAGAGAGTGAGCATTGTGTGTGCAGCGAGGCACCATGACACCAAAGTCGTCCCATAGCTGGTGATGTGCGTTGAAGACATCTGACATGAACCAAGGGCCAGTGGTCGTTGCGTGAATAGGAGGCGGTGGGTGAGCCACGGGGCTTACTCGAGACTTGCAAGCACTGGATTAAGAGTATCCAGTACTTGCACTGCACTTCGTGCTGACGGAGTATGCAGCTTGCTTAACAGTATACGAAGGGTATTTACAAGGGACCGAAGCATCACAACCACTTGCCGGTCTACTTCGGGCAATTTATCGGGAGTCGGCATTCTCGACTCTACCGCGGTGCACTGTACACTTTGATCTGACTGTGGTGCCGGCTGTGGCATCGGTTGTGGCTCCGCCTGTGGCCTCGGCTGTGGCGTCGGCTGTGGCGTCGGCTGTGGCTTCAGTCATGAAATAGCCATTTAAGTCTTGGTGCTATCATGGTCGATTCGTTAACTTGATAGGGTCCCCGCACACTGCGTCGCATAACATCGGTTTCCACAGGGCGTGGGATCTGCGGCTTTTTCACCCCTCCACCTAATTTTCTGCCATCCTCGACTACCCTTCCTTTCCGTTGGCACCTTTTTTGTAACTCCGATGGTCCACCTCACCGGTTATCTACCCTATGGAATACAGAGCCTGCCCAGCTCTATTTTTTTTCACTCAATGTCAACTAGGATATCGGCTATCCCCGTTTGCTCTTTGATCCACACCGTCGTCTTCCTGTCGCTGAACGTTACACCTAACATTTTTTGTTCCATCGCTCCTTGTGCGGTCCCTAACTTTTCTGGAGCTTCTTTGTTAACTTCCAAATCTTCTGCCCCACATGTTAGGACAGGTAGGGTGCAATGATTGTACCTTTTTTTTTTCGTCGACAGCGGTAAGCTACCAGTTAGGATATGGTACGCCGGCTATATGCACCCCAATTCAATTTTATTCTTCTGTAAATTTCATTCTCATGATCAAGGTACCCTGTGGGTAATTCACCTAGATAAACGTACTCATTTACAGTCTCTAGAAGCTGACTGCCGATCTTGAATTATTGTTCCCTTGCGAGGCTACTGAACATTATTCTTGGCCTTCTGTGTATTAATCTTCCACCCCCTCTTGCACTTTTATTGTTAAAGTCCTCAATAATTTGTTGTAATTTGTCCCTTGTGTTGCTGATCAGGACAACGTCATCTGCAAACCGAAGGTTGCTAAGACATTCATCGTTGATTCTCACTCCTAAGCCTTCCCAGTGTATTAGCTTGAATACTTCTAAGCACGCAGTGAATAGCCTTGGAGAGATTGTGTCTCCACGCTTCGCCACTTTCTCGATAGATAACTTTCTACTTATGTTGTGGAGAACCAAGGTAGCTGTGGAATCTTTGTAGATATTTCCCAAGGTACTCGCGCATGCCTCCTGCAGTCCTTGATTACGCAATGCATTCATGACTGCGGGTATTTCTACTGAATAAAATGATTTTTCATAATCTATGAAAGCCATATATAAAGGTTGGTTGTATACTCCACAGATTTCTCTATTACCAGATTTATGACATGGATGTGATTCATTGTAGAGTATCCCTGCCTGATATCCAAATTATATCTCGAGTGCTGTCCCAGCTCTATCAGAAATTATCTTGGTGAACATTTTATACAACACTGAAAGCACGCTAAGGGGCTTATAATTCTTCGATTGTGTAACGTCTCCTTCCTGTAAATTAGCATAATGCTGGCGTTCTACCAGCTCTATGGTGCAGTTTAAGTCGTGAGGCATTGCGTTTATAGGGTCGCAAGCTCTTCAACCATGATATCTGCTCCATCTTTGAATAAATTGACTGTTATTCCATCTTGTCCATGTCATTTTTCCTTCGGTCATGTCTTGCAAGGCCCTTCCGGTTTCATCGCTAGTTATAGAAGGAGCCTCTGTAACATGCTCATCACTGCTTCGAAGCAAGATAGCGTGGCTGCTCTGGTTATTGTATACAGGTAAGTATTCCAACCCTTTTGCTGATTTTACTATGTAATGGAAATTGCTGATGACATAAACATACTTACCTTTCAGTGCTTTCAAACTATTCCGAAGTTTTCTTCTCACTGATTTCATGCTGCGGGCAACTTTTAATGCTTCCTCAATCTTTATCACGTTAGAATTTCGAATATTCCTTACATTCTTCTTGTTTATCAATTTTGTACCTTTCAGCGAATTCTATCTGATCTCTTGAGTTACACACTTTCGTGCTTTGTCGTTTTTTTTATTAGGTCCTTTGCTGCTTGGGAGTGCTTACCTTCTCGTTGCCTTGGTGCCATACCTCCCACTTCAAGTGCTGCTTCTGAAATCAGCCTAGTTATGGTTTCAGATATTACCTTTATGTTATATTCCTCTTCCTGTTCTACAGCTGCATATTTGTTTGCGTTCACCAGCCTGAATTCGTCTAGGTTGGCCTGTCTCTTTTTGGCTAATTTTCATCGTTGTTTGTTCAAACTGAAAGAAATCCTATACCTCACTAAACTATGGTCCCTGCGCTTTGCATTGCCTAACATGCATGCATCTTGCGCTATGCTCTGATCGCCAGAGGTTATGAAATCTATTTCATTTCTTGTTTCACCATTAGGGCTTTTCCAGGTACACATCCTGTTACTGTGCTTCCTGAACAAAGTATTCATTATCCAGAGCCTATTCCTTTCCGCGAATTCTACCGAAATCGTGATTTTAGTCTTCCTAAAATCGATGCCGTAGTTGGCAGTCTCTTTTTCCCCTGTCTGCTTTATCGCCACTTTTGTATTGAAGTAGCCCATGAATACAGTATATTGCAATTTGGTCATTGTTACAGTTCTATTTGTTCATCGCCATTACTGGAGGTTGGAGCGTAGGCTTGTACTACCTTTATTCTATACCCCCTATTCAACTTCATTACGACGACTGCTACCTTCTCACTAATGCTGCACAATGCATCAATATTGCCTGTTATGTCCTTATGAATTGGAAATTCTACCCCGAGTTCTTTCTTATTTAGTATACCTCTGTAGCAGAGGACGTGGCCGTTAGTCAGCACTCTATAAGCCTCACCTGTTCTTCTAACCTTACTAAGGCCAATAATATCCCAGGCAAAGCCTGATAATTCCGCCCTGCTAAGCTAGCGTCACTCAAGAGAATTCCTGTGTTGAATATTGCCAGGTTCAGTTTCCAGTGGCGGCCGGTACGGTTCCAGAGATTCTTAGCACCCTCTGCCGCGCCGCAGGTCTGACCACCGACTTGGTCAGGGTGCTTCACAGCCGCTGGGTAATAGGGCCGTGGGTTAACTTCAGGAGTCATAGGGAAGGTATTGGTTGAATACTGCACCAAGGAGGCAAATTCTTGTTCTGTTGAGGGAGTGTCTTTGTGGAAGCGTAGTGGGCCTTCCTAATTTGGTTGCATCTGGACTAGTATAGCCCCACTGGCTCTCCGCAATCTTTTTTACCTGTGTCAGGCGCCACTCCAAGAGTTAAAATGTAGCGGACGGGAGGAGGATTTGTACCTACGACGTTCAGATTAGAAGACCCGGTGTTCTACCTCTGCTCCACGCCACCACAATCTTGTGCGCATAAAATACGCAGTAGAAAATCTTAATCACTTTTGCATTGTGAAGCGGTTAGTCAGAATTCCATTCGCATAGGTTTATTTTCTCTCTTTCTGTCTCTCTGGTTCACGCGGCTTCCTTTTGAATCTGAATTTAAAATAGGCTGTTTCAGAAGTAGTTTGCCGCAAAAGGGAAACCAATGCGTTCAGCAGAAGCGGAGTTATCGTCAATCAAACATCCCGTGCGCGGTGCTTTCGCTCCTTGTTCAATAACATGCACTGAGAAGCCTACAGCGGAGCGGGGCGTGCCCACAACACTCCACTTGCTGAACGTCCCAGTGGCGCGCAGTTCAGATTTGATTTTGTCATTCACGCAGACGATTCCGATTTTGGCGGCTACGACACACCAAACGTGGTCGTCCTCAGCAACCCTTAGTGCTTTTAGCCAGCGGACTCGTGGCGGCGCCCCGAGGCAGTCGCAGTATCTACACTATATACGTAGCAGACCTCAGCTACCGGCAACTGTTGTGCGTATGCGCAGCGTTTGATTTCTGCACGACAGGGCTTGAGTGGACGCTCGCGCTCATACGCTCCAGTCTGGCCGTGCTGCCTGATGCGGACCGGCTTTGTCCGGCACCAACTTGACCGGCGTATAGTAGCCACATCCAACTTGCGCATTTAGAAGCGCTATCAAAGCTCGACACGAATTGAAGTCTGTGAAAGCGTCTAGCCAGGAACGGCAAGGACTGAGTGCGCGCTGGCAACCGTGCGCGGGGTCTGACCCTTAAGTTTCGCGTGGTTCGAGACTAGTTGAGTGTTCAAAACTATAGTCGGGTACAACTTAAGAAGTCAGCAGAAGCCCGGCCCAGATGACCGAAGCGCGGCAGCCGTTGCCACCGCGACTAAAGAAATAGTCCCGCTAAAAAAATTGTGACTGCTTCTTAAATGCGTATTTCTCGGTATAAATAAGAGTTGTGTATCTTGATGACTAGTTTGGTAGAACTCTCGGGATGGTAATGCTGCATCACATGCCAGGTCGCAACAGCCCGTGCCTTCTACAACGCTATGCGACGTCTGCTACGGAGCAAGATCGACGGCACCGCGCGTGTAATTATAAAGTGCAATCGCTGGTTTAATCCACTGGTGTTTTCGCTCAAACGTACCGTTCTGTAAATAGGAAATTGAAATGTTTGTTTTATTCTAAAAAAAGAGGGCTATTTATGCTGTAGCTTCGTTGCAAGCTGAGCAAGAGATCGCAGTTTCGTGTCCTGGTGGCGGTGGCCCCATTTCGGTGGAGGCGAAATGCAAAAACGCCCGTGTGCTTGCGTCGTAGTGCAGAGAAAAGATTCCCCAGGGTGTTAAAATTAATCCCGAGCCCTCTAATACGGTGTGCCTCATTATCAGAATGTGGTTTTGGGACGTTAAAGCCTATAAATATTTTTTTTAGCTTCGTTGCAGGGGACAAAAGTAGAAAAAAGCTGTACTGCATGCATGGATTTTGCACTGGTTTACACGTCCACGGAACATTTGATTCATTCATTAAATTTATTGATAAATTACAAGAGATAGTTACAAACTATCTGGAGCGATTGGCAGCCTTTATTACTCAATTTCTGAGCTTCAAATTAATCTGTTTGAAAAGTAGTAGTCAGGACACGCTTGAAAGGCACCATTAGCAGTTTGCACTGAAAATCGCAGTCATGTCATAGCCAATGTGTTATTTTATAATCTGACTCGGAAAGTAACCCGAATGTAAGTACAATTATTAACCTGAATAACGCTGCCAGCATTTTTTTTGTTGTTGTTGTTTTTGTACCGAGAAATGCTCGCTAAAGGTGGACGTGTTCTATTGAAGTATTTTGTTCATTGCAAAAGCCATAGGCAAAGTTACGACCAGATTCAGACAATGCATTTGGTGGAGTAATAAATGGTGAAAATTGCAAAATCTTTGAGCACTGCTTTGCTGGACTCAAGTTACTGGAAAAAATGTCTTTGTAATGATGAAATCGTCAAAACAGGAAATGACACCCTGCTGCACAATGTTCTAAATGTGTACCACCATATGGTATAGGCAGCGAAACCATCTGTTTACCAAGACTGGAAGCGCGAAAAAAGCAACAACATAACAAGGTTCGGTTCCGCAAGGCGCCCTTTCATGAGCACTTCTGGCGAGCTGCCGCATGCACTGATGCGTAAACACCATTAACAGGGGTAAGAGGCGAAGTTAGTGTGCAAGCCACGTGATGCAGTTAATATAATGTATCTGTCAGCATTTCTGTTGTCACAGCTGATTTAACTTTCTTTAGTGCAAGTTGGTTAATCACATTGCGGCAACAACACATGAAGCAAGGACAGAATAGTAGGAGAAAGTACAGCACGATGAAAGATTGAGAAGACAGGGTAGACGAGAGAGAAAGGCTTTAATGAGATCGAAGAGGCCAGCCCTGCTATTTACAGAACTTGGTGCTTTGAATGAGACGAGTTAATGAAAGTGGAGAAGACGTGGCTGAAAGCATACTTGCACAAACAAACGCAGAAATAAAAGGACAGAATTAAGAATAAACACAAACACGTACGGAAGCACTCGCAATATTCACACACATGCAGAGAAACGCGAGCGGGCAAACTAAGAGCTAAAATATAAAAAGGGGGAAAATAAAAAAAAATATGCACGAACACGCAAGAAAACACGCAAACAAATTTACACACATACGCGGGTAGAGGTATTAAGAGTCAATTCCCAAGCTCATATGCCTACCTTTGCGTACGAGCTTTTTTTTTTTTTTTGAGGGGGGGGGGGGGGGGGTCTGTATTCGCACCGTTGCCTTCACAGTCACAGGAATTTTTAGTAGCAACCGATCACGAAAATCGAAAAGCAGCGCACAGCTGTGTTGTGGGAAAGCATGTCGAGCGCTGGCAGCACAACTTATGCGGGATTGTGTCGCAGCAGGTGTTCTACAGCTGGCGCATGCAGTGAGGAAAGAGTACTAAGCCACACAGCGACGCGAATTTATGCCAAGCTCCCTTAAGGTCACCAGTTTAACAGTCATAGTTTTATATTAGTACTGGGGCTGACATCAAGGAAACAAACACGGCTACCAAACGTCTGACCGTTACTAATTAAATGACATTCACTCAAGCAGAGCGTATTAGTCAATGATTGTTAGCATTGGCGGACAGCAACCAATCGACAGTGCTACAAAACGGTCGAACGACGTTGCTAGACGCTCTGCTTTCTTTTCAAACTACTGCCAACGATCGTTTGCACGCTGAGCTGGCAGAAACGAATCTTTGCGTTGGAAGTTGCTTTCGCAAATCTTTTCTGTTGAGGCACTCGTAATTTTGTTTACTCCACGCACGCTTTTCTCATTTATCCTTGCTACACCACTGCACCACCTCCGACGAGAAACGCCGGGGCACAGTACACCAAGCACACCCGCCGCTCACAGTAGGTACCAGACTTTGGCAAACTCTCCTGGTCGCAACTTCACTTTGGAGCAAAACAAAACACCGTGGAACAAATACTCAGGATGTTTATTAAACTGCGTCGCTACATATACACAGTAAGAGTAGAAAGAAGCGCACTGATCCATACACCCTTCTTCAGCTATTGGCCAAAAATCATCCGCGTGTGGGAATCCGCTATATTAAGAAATAAAGCGCCCAGGAAAGAGTGAGGAGAGGCTTCTGTTGAAAAGAGAGTGTTTGAGAAAAAAGCGGCTTCGTGCTCCTCTTGCGAGCCCCACGCTCTAAGCATGACTGCAAAATTTAGCGGACATGTTCACGGCTGCGTATGCTATCCGCTGACTCTGTTTTTTCACCAAGCCCAAGGGGTGGTTCATTGCACACTGTTCAAATTGCCTAAGCTCGGTTTAGCGCTGGAGCCTTGCATCGTGACACACATTCTACACTTTTATTGCGATAGCAATTATATGGACACTCCAAAGCAGATTTATGCCGTCGTCGTCGCCGTCGTCGTCGCCGTCACCGTGAGGTTCGGTATGACGTCAATGGAGATGAAATCGTCGCCGCGCGCCGAACGCTGTGTGTGCGAGTGAAAGGGCGCGAGGGACGCGCGCTTTCACGGGGAGTGAACCGACGGCGGAGAACAAACGCGCGATCTGAAGTGAAGGCGCGAAAACGACGACGGACGAAGAGAGAGCACACACACACAGGGCGCCACTTCCAACAATGTTTAATCAGAAAAGAACGCCACTAATTTATACAGGGAGCACAATCACAGTTTCTCAGTGCGCATTCGCGTTCAGGTAAAGTAGTTCTTTGCGTGATAGAGATATTGAGGCAACACTTACGCACTTATCACCTGCTTCAATGATCCTTTTGGCCTAAATTATTAAACGAACCCATTTGTCACGGCTTCTGGCAACCACAGCGCAGGCGTAGAAGTCTGGCTTGCATTTGCAGTCTCTACAGTGAATTGCCAGGTGGTCCTCTCTCCCAATGTTGACTTTGTTATTGTGCTGCCTCAGCCTGTCATTCAGGCACTGCTCGGTTTGGCCCACGTACTTTCTACCGCAATCTAAAGGAATTTCGTAAACTACTCCTGCCTGACAATCTACGTACTTGTTGTCATGTTTTGTGACACAGGCCGGTGCCTTGCGGAAAAAAGGGTTAGTCATTCTACAGAGCTTGGAAAGCTTGCACGGGGCAGAAAACATGACATTTACGTTGGCTCGCTTGGCAATCTTCTTCAAATTGTGTGACATGCGGTGTATGTAAGGTATGACGGCTACCTTTTCTTTTTCGCGAGGTGGTTCCTGGTCCAGTTGGCGTGTTCGGGACTTCTTCAGGATTGTTTCCGCTACGGAAACTAGAACAGGCTGTGGGTAACCTGCCTCTTCCAGTCGGTCGATCTGCTTGAGAAACTTGCCGCAGCTCGATGTGAACAGGACTTCTTAAAAACATTCAGCAGGCACATGTTAGCAATGCTTCGTTTAACTAGCTTTGAGTGAGAGGAACTAAAAGGCAACAGAGGTTTACTTGCCCGAGGTTCATACTGCCAACAGACGTGGTTACTTGCTAAAAACAATCTAAGATCTAAAAACCTGATGGAGGAATCTACCGAAAGTTCGTGGGTCACTTCTATGGGAGATAAAGTCTGCCTGAAGGTTGTCAATGTTTGACTAGCGACCAAGTCGGCGTCAATGAAATTTTTATCTACGAAAATTAGGAAGTCGTCAACGAATCGAAAAACTTTGACAACACCGCTACCCTCTAGACTGCTAGACATAGTTCTGCCAGCGCGAGCTAAGAATAAGTCGCTCAAGATCGGAGCTAAACAGGAACCTATGCAAACGCCGCTCTTTTGCAGGTACAAACGACGGTCCCATTCACACCTGTGTGTGTGTGCTCTCTCTTCGTCCGTCGTCGTTTTCGCGCCTTCACTTCAGATCATGCTTAACCAAGACGCCCAACTATCCATCCTAACAAACGCGCGTTCTGCGCCGTGCTCCCTTAGGGGCTGCAGAAGTAGGCGTCCCTTTCCTCCTTTACAATCACCATATATGTAGAGCAAACGCGAGGGGGAGGGAAGGGAGGCGACGTTTAGCTGCGGCACCAAGTGCCTATTGATATAAAAACGTTGTGAGGCGAGAAGGTGGTAAAGACTTCCGACGCTGCTCGACGAGTGTCCCGTTCTGATGTCGTCGAAAACCTCCAAGCCGCCCCCAGAGGCTCCAGCAACAGTCACCAACGCCGCACGCGTTTTGTGCGAACGCGGGCAAAACGCCGACGGCGTCGACAACAGTTCTGTGTGTTGCCGGTGCTGCTGCATGTCCAAGTTTATACAGCTGATAAAGCTACTATCATTACTCCGTATAGCTCTCTACAAATTTGCTATCGCATTGGATGCTTCGCCTTTCGGGTGAAACTGCGACAACTTTTTTGAGAGAGCGACAAGCGTGACAGACAGAAAATCCTGACCCAATGAAAGAATACCGACGATGCTAACTCGCCCAAACAAAGCGCCCTCTGCCGGCGCTCATTGCGCTCTGTGAATGATGAAGCACTGGTGCTTCCACAGCCCTAATTAGGCTCCAGAAGAGTCTACTTCCCGGCTGTTGCGCCCGAATAAATGAGTTCGAGGTTCTGCGAAAGGTCGCGGAAGATGAAGGGTAGGTTACCGCGGTGGCCGGGGGGGTGTCATACGAATTTTCTAAGAAGCGACATCTGGTGAATTTGGCTCAATATATCAACGCTCATAATCAATGGATGGATATTAGGAGAATTCCCTTTGAAACAGGGTGACATTTATACGTTTCCTGTGCGCCTCTTACCGGCCTTTAAGACTCGCGGGTGGTGTTAACAAATCATCGACCCTGAAAAAAAGTTTATTGCCCTAAAATATATTCGTTATATTTGAAGCTTCTGCGCCATCTATACTGCAGGAGTATTCTAATATTATCCACCGCCGACTCATTAGGCTTTCCTTAACTATACCGCAATCACAACGCATCAGGCAGGATTACTACGTCATCAATTACGTCTGCATAGATACCGTGACAGTTGAGCAAAGTATGGTTCCACGCATCTCCACACGGTGGGCAAATATTGCCATCATAGGCAAAATTTATCCTACTACTCCTTGATTATGCCAAATAGACTAGTATCTAATCAAATTTTTGTTCACATATTAGCGTCATGAGTGCGTGTTAGCACACCTGTACATACTTGTATATAGATCTGTGTGCATTGCTTGTACATATAGTATGTATCTGCATGTGTGTATATATGTATAAATGCGAAACTGTATGCTTATATAAGTATGTATGTCTTTGTTTAATTTTTACACTAGATATTTCTTTTTGTTGAAAGTGCATTTTGTTTCCAATATTATTTTGTTGCAAGTGTTGCATTTTTCGTCATGTTTCTGCATTGCTCTGCTGTCAAACGTATAAGGGGGCGGGACCTTCGTCAAGCTGTACCCCAGCTTTCTGTCTTGTCTCCTCTTTTTCAATGTGAAAAGAAATAAAAACCATTCCTTCATTCATCTTCGCTACTATGATGCATGCCTTCGAACACTAAAGCATTCTCCATTGAACTATCGTGAAATCGACTTTTACAAAGACCAGCCAATATAGCTGTGATACCCCACATTCGCGTGGAAAGCTATAGATCCGCCCTCAGTGGTACGGTTTATCTGCTGTCTTCCCCAAATACAGACGCCTCCGGCTTCATTACATTACGCTTCTCGCAAGTGATACGCTGGGTAAACGCGATGAATCTGTAGTGGCTTTCACACTATCAAAGACAAAAGGGCGTCGTCGAGAGAATGTACGGTGAAGAGTAGATAACCAATAACGAAGGAGCAAGAAAGGGGGAGGGGAGGAGAGGTGTTGATTGGTCGGCAGACAGAAGGACCTTATTGTAGCGATACAGTCGATGGCGGAAGTGCTGTATTTCGAAATGAATTAGGAGTCTCAGGTTTTTCGGTTCTTGTTACTGCACCAAAAATAAACGATCCCTTGCTGCCAAGGAGAACGTCAGGCACCAAGAGTTATAAGAAGACAGCAAAAGAAAAGCAAGCGACAACTATGTGCAGACGTCCTCGTAGTAGACGACGCTGGATGCAGTAAATCCTTGTTAGGTACACGTGCTCCTTCGACGACGACAAACTCCTCGTCGCTCCTGCTCGGTTTTTTTTTCTTTCTTATCTTTCGGAGCACGTACGGCCGTACAAAAAAAAAAGCGTAGCGCGGAGATGGCTTCAGCTTCGAAATTCCTTCAGCCGCAGTTCGTGGGCGCGAGTGAAAAATAGCAGCAAAGTTCGCGGGCGTCGGGTGCCGGGTGGACTTCACCGTTCACTTATAGATCTTCAGATTATGAGTAGGTTGGTGTGTGCGTGAGATATATATATATATATATATATATATATATAGAATGAGAGACGGCGTCGAGCGGTTGCACGTCGGTAAAGTTAACGGCATGCAATATGCACGGAAACGGCGCTCGCTCGCAGAGGGGACCATCAAGAATAAGCGGACTCGCTCTTTCCTGGATTCGTAGACAGAAGCCATTTCGCAACGAATATTTAGGGCTGCGGATATATGAGCCGGCATAGTGAATGTAATTAGCATGAAACGAAGTTCACGCGTTAGTTTTTTTTTTTTACTGTTCAGTCACTTCTCGTTGGCTCATTCTGTTCGTGTTTACTTGAGATACTGTTCGCCTAACGTCAATTCTCAATATACATTTGAGTTTTATGCTTACGTGTAAGAGTTCGCTTTACTACTCGTCCAACTTCAAAGCAACCTGCTAGCACCGAGTGATGGCGGATTTTTCGGATTTCACATTCCTTCGAAAGTGGTTTTGCAAATTGTGACGTCCTAGTTCATGTCCACGTCTCTTTTTACCTCCTGTCTAATGCGTTGACAGCTCTGTTCACCACCGACTTGAAGAGGAACGAATGTGGTTGAGGGAATGGCACAAAATGCGCGAGATATTTCTTACTAAGGTTAACAATATCGTAATTATTAAATCAGTAAAGCGAACGTGGCACTTTTGCCACCATGCGTCTTCATAAAGGGAAGTGTAGAATAACCAAAGATCAATTGCAAAAGAACGTAGGGAACGATGTAGGTTCAAGTAAAAATCACGCGAAATTTGTTTCAATGAACAAAAAAAAAAAAGCATTGGTCTTGAAAGCAATAGACAGGATAATAGAACGGAGGTAATAGCACGAAAAAACTTGAAACAAAAGAAACAGCCATACGTGGAACTTGTAATACCAGAACGATTCATATGGCTAGGACGCCGTGTAACCCTTTTACGGCATAAAGTCCAGCTTGCTGGTTACTGAAAGACATATATTTTCTCAATGCCTAGGGGGTGATTTCTTCTTGAACACCCGATACCCGACCACAGGGGCACATACAGAACGGAGAAGAACCAAAAACTATTTCTGTTCTGATGCTTCACAATTTTTCAAGGTACACCAGTTAGAGAAGGATTTCGCTGAGCCTTTAGTTATTCGTGTACTCGGAGCACTATAGTGACATTTAGAAGTCAACCATCATGATTCTTGAGCCACTGACACCTCGATGCAAGAACGCGCTTTGTATCACAGCTTCTATTCCATGTTACACTATTCTATCTGGATATGAGGTAATTGAAGTTCGCATTGGCAGGCAGCATTAAAAAGCCTCGATGCGCCAACGAATATGATAGAACCCCTATACGCATGCTCCTAAATTTCATTTAATGCTGTGGGGTATGGCATCCAAAAAAGATGTATTTTTTTAGAACAGTACAAGAAATACAAAATCAACATCACTATCCGGGATGTTGTTTAGAAGAGAGCTTCACCTTCCCCTCAAAAATTCTCGCGCTTAGAAACTTGTGGGTTCGCGTATTTTCACTTATTCCGCTGTATTTATCTTCGTCAAGCGCCGGTGCAGTGAATTAGGCTAAGGTACCCTGCAAGAAGCTTTACTTAAAGGGAAGAAAACAATATCACGTGATATAACAGAAAAAAAGACTCCAAATATTGGACCGACAAGTTAAAAAAAATTGTTCCCCTCGTAACGCGAAGGAGCAATGTGATAGCTGGAGATATATAATGGGCAGTATGCCTTAAACTGTTTCGTGCACTGTTTTGCTAGAGCAAACATTCGCAAGTACAATCTAGTTTTGATGAGTAAAAGAAGTGTGAGTCGTATTCAGTTTGTAGGAATTGCGCCTCTCCGTGGTGAATTGGAAAGACGCGGCGTTCTTCCCTTTCCTTACAAACCATAGTTTGGCCACTTGCTTCTACTACAACAATCCGTTTAGCTCCCTCCTGCTGGATATTTAAAGATTTTCTCGAAATTATATTGGGACTACCACCATTAGGTCTAATATACCTCACGCTTTTCATGAAAAAAAAACAAGGCGAGGTTACTGTCATTCGGTAAACAGGAGAAGAAGATGAGCGCCATGAGGAGAACACTAATGAAGATGAAGCGAGCACGGTCGATCATTGTCACACATGCAGAAGTAGAAAACTTAATTTAGGGCTGTCTCTGTTACTGGCAAAGTGACGCGCCTGAACACTAAGATGCGGGTGCGAGGCACCCACGCCTGCTGCTGGCGCCATCGCTCTCGCGAGGATCAGTATTTCCTGCTGCTGTAGCATCTGCAAGGTGGCGGAGAGGTACAGCCCTGAACTGCTGATCTGTTCGAATGTTTGAGTCATCTCGGCTCAATGAGACCAGCGGACATCAAAACGACCAGAGGAGTGAACCCATAGCAGCTATCACTGTAAGGAATCATTACGCACGTGTTCGAGTCTGTAAAAGTGAAGCTTTCGTGAAACGTTAATGAAGCGCCATGAAATTAAATTCGATGAGCACAATTGTCGCTATGGTCATCCTGTGCAGGGCGTATAATCTGGCGCATTACTTACATTTGTGCGCCGAACAAGTCATGAGTTTATTCTCATGCGCTATTTATGCTTGTATATTGCACCATTCGCAAACTATGCCGGAATGCACACGGCAGTTCATGCGAATGCACGTTGTGAGACGCCGGCACAGTGATGCCGCGAGGGCGAAGACAATGTTTGATGTTTGTCGAGGCAAGAATGGTGATGGCAGGTGCATACACAGAGGTATGATGTGAATGGACAGTGGTGACATCAGTTATTATTCACCAGTGTAATTTGTGCATATCTGGACAAATGGAAACCAGCAAGCGCAAACGTGCTCTCGTGTGCACGTGCTACATGATGCGAAGCACGTGCCCATCGCCTTGAAGAGCATGAGGGAAGTAGGTGTCCAGTTGTGCTTAATGGTTAGAGCATCAAGCTTCCGTGCTGGAAGACCTAGGTTCGATTTCCACAATCGGACACAAAATTACTTTACTTTCGCACTTTGTGATTTGGAACATTGTACCACGAAGAGAGAAATAAATCATCGTTCGAGTTATTTGGCAAGACAGCAGCGACAGCAGTCCCCAGCAGCAGTAACAGTCAGCGAAGTTTGGGAAGGTTCACAATGAGGACTTAGCTTTAAGAGGTAATCCCAGAAATATTCGAATATAGGTTGACATTATATTTAAGGAGATGTTACCTGAAATGAGCTGTCGACTTATATAAAGGACCAAAGAATGTCAAGCGTTATTTGTGAGCAAAGCTAGGAAAAGTACCATGCTAACGGAGTTCCACCATCGCGCCCACCGTAAAGCTAATCTGGAGATAATCTTTAGACTGGCTTTAAGATATCCTCCATATCCAGCGCACTCGATGGCACCGACTACGAAGTTGTTCGAGTGCCGAGGACGTTGGCCAAACCTCCGACGAGAATGACTGCTCAGGCAGTTCGACTAGCGAGATTGAATAACCGAGCCTGCCGTAAATGGTCATGCTCAAAGTTTACCGTGTTTTAAAAAATAAATGGGCTGACCTATGTTTGCATTATAATAAGTTATGTCTCAGCGAGTTCTATATGTACGAGTCGGCCTACATTCTTGTCCGACCCATTTTCGAGTGAATACGGGAACAGTAACAATAAATTAGTGGGAGCGATGTCTGAAAAGGAAGCTTATGGGCTTCTTTACGTTTTATGCACCCTCATCCTTAAATCGGCCCCTTCAAACCTCACCAGATACCGGTATAAGCATTTCACAAGCTTACAGCTCAAGAGCCTTCGCCTCGTGAGATCGTTTCTATCGAATGGAGAAACTGCAGAAAGGCCGAAGAAAGCATGCGCGCACACGATGTCACCACAAGAAGGGCAAGGACATAGTTAATATCGGATACTTTTTTTTATTTTGCTCTGAAAAGTCGCTCTTGTTATGTACTTAAGTAGGCAGCGGTTACCGGCGGTGAATTGAAACTCCCATTTTACAACATATTCAGCTTAGCAGCGTCTCGTATATTTCATTAGTGCAACTTGTGCGCCCCGTTTATGGCTGACGCTCATTGAATGCATTCAGCTGAAGGCCGCTCGTTGCGAGCGTGTGGCTATTCAAAGCTTTCACGAAATATGAAAAGACGGCAGAGATATTGAAGCGCTTCAAGAAACGGGGCATGCAGGCGCATCGTAGTATGGGCTCTATTGTCAGTACATTTTTGTGCTTAAATTAAAAAGGACCACGGACGTTCGTGACAAGCCGACCTTTCTTTTTTTTAATCAGAGCGCAGTATGCTTACTCACAATGAAGAACTTTTAAGCTGTTGCTAGAATAATATGATGAATGAATGCGAATCAAACATGCACACTTAAAAATGTAGTCACCATAACAGTAATACATCTTTTAATGAATGACATCACAATCGTGTCCACACAGAAAGTCACAGGTAGGTCGAGGCTAAAAGTGAATAATCGTAGTCGTACAAGGAAACGTGACGGCGCTAACTTCTCGACCTGGGGACCTGCCTTCTTCAGGGCAGCAACTGCTTCCCTTATAATGGTACAAATGGAAAGTAAACATTGCGGTCATATTAATCTCGACAAATACCGACCTTCATTCTCCCTAGAACGTAGTCCAGCCTTTTTCGTTCTAGTTTAAAACAACAATGAAATTGCAAGTGTAGTGAGGTCATCACCTATACATTGTAGGGTAAGCCCGGGACCGAGGCCCCGCTTGCTAGTCCTGTGTCCAGTTGGGAGGGGAAGGGGGTGAATAGGGTAAGCTTTGCTTTAAAATATAAATGCCCTGTATTAGGCAAATGCAAGAACACTTGACTTGAAATCTGACACATTTTGCCGGCAATTCTTCAGCTTTCAGGAGTAAGACGAGGTATATTGCTATGGAAATTTCGCTTTCTAAAGTGGGTATATGACATCTTTAAAATTTAGACTCCCAGTAGCACAAGTCTTCAATCATCGCTTTACTACTTGTAGACATTCTAAATATCGTGTGAAATCGTTGAAGTCCCTGCGTATTAGGTATAATTTTCTAATACGCATGCTTTTTCCACGCAGTACATTTCCGTCGAAAAATGTCATCAGCAACTAAACATGAGCAGTCCCTTTATGGTGAATTCGGATGAAGTCATAAAACAGCTTGAAACAGTAGCCCGAAATTTACCTGCCTTTTAGACAGACGTAAAAGACCTGCATACGCTGTAGACTACGAACCCGTATACCCCACTGTACGAAGAAAGATAAAACAAGACAAAGTACCGTTTCGAAACTTAGCTTTTGCATTCAAAACGTAACTATTTGCAAACTACGGACACAAGCTTAGAAGAGCAATTTTATTTGCGATAATATGGTATATTTGTCGGCTCTCATTTTGTGCAATTTTTTTTCCTCCGTGTGTTTGACA
Organism: Dermacentor silvarum; assembly: GCF_013339745.2. Taxonomy (NCBI): domain Eukaryota; kingdom Metazoa; phylum Arthropoda; class Arachnida; order Ixodida; family Ixodidae; genus Dermacentor; species Dermacentor silvarum. The sequence goes on from NC_051157.2 coordinate 109,824,518, forward strand.
AACAAACGTTTTCAAACCGTTTGGCAGGAAACTGATGTTTTCCTCGTCGTACGAGATTTCAGCCAGCCTCTTTATTAAAGACATTCATAGAAGACAGAACTGAGCAAGGTTTCTCTCGATGTCGTAGTGTTGATTGCGAGTAGGGCTGAATGGCCAGAATGTACAGTTCAACCGGTGAACGCGAGAATATTCGCTACCTCGGCCTTAACCAAACGCTCTCAGAAAATCATGTGTGCTCAGAGCAATACGTATAAGTGCAAAAGACATTTCACGTTATTCTAACGGCCTCTTCAAAATGACCAAAGCACAGCGAAATACTTGTCCGCACATTAGCTGATGATTATTGGTCCGAATGGTAGAAGGGTGTGAGTAGTCTCTATATATACAGTATACGCTATTGCGCCATTCCCCGATTGCTCACAATTGGGTTTTTTAGTCCTTTAATAATACCATTCTGTTCGAATCTTATCACAAGTTGATTGAAGGCGATTTCAACTGTTGCCGAAATGTGGTACGGGGAAGCATCGAAGCTAGGAAGGCGCACAGGAATCGCGCATGACCGCCGAGCATTACAGATTGTCCTATGCATGAGTGCATCTGCACGGCGACACTTTTGAGGCCCCCTGGGAAACTGGGCAAGCAGCAATATGAATTGACGGGTACCTGTTCCCATCAGATCCTTTTGGCAAGCCCAGCTCAACTTATTCTCGTACGTTAATGGAGCAAATTTTCTTCTGTGAAGTCGTTCCTAGATATAACAGGTGGCGATTCGATAACAGTTAACTCAGGCACCGCGAGAGCACTGAGCATATTGGAGTGCCTTTAGAGGTCAAGTGCGAGCTTGATGCATATTACCGCAGTTCATATGAGCTAAACGCTGAACGGCGTCCGCTGGCCATTTTAGTTTGTGGCGACCGTAGGACACACATAATCAGGGAACGGGACGTTATCGTGCAGTGAATTAAGATTCTGCGGTGAGCTAACGTCTCGGCTTTCGCGATGCCAGAGTATTACAACCTGTTGAGAGCCCGAAATGAAACTGTTGAAACACTCCTCAATCGCTTGCTGTTTGTGCGATTTCTCTAAAGTAAACGTGTGCGTTGCCCATCGGTACTCCAATAGGTGCAAGATGGCTCGGTAGACGACCACTGTCCAATACGCGTACAGTACGTCACACTGCCAAACGACATTAAAGGGGAAGACCATAGCACGCGGTGTTCTCTATTATGTCTCGCAAACATGTTTCATCTGAAACCAACATGCTAAAGAAAGGTAATTCTCACGAGAGACTTGATGTCTTCCTTTGTGAGTTACCTCAAGCTACGGAACATTTTATGCAGCATATGTAAGCGAGCCAGCCAGCATAAGCCGAGAATTTGCCCACGATGTCGAAGGGCCTCGATTTTTTCTTGGCTTCTGGTTCATAACTCATACGTTTGTCAGAACTAGGTTTGTATCGAAGGTTTTTCCATATGATAGGTCTACTGTCTGTGTTAGGCACGCGCCCCGTAAATCGGTCACGTGAGAGCACGCGGCTTTTGTATAGACGGTGAAAGTCTATATACTTTCAAGCACGCACCACCAACCCCGAAAAGGGGTGAAAGAGCCAAAGAAAGCTGTTCGCTTTAAAAAGTGCTGTGCAGGGAGGAATTTAAACTCTCTTGCTTCTGGCCAGATCGTTTCACTGCAGTTCCAATAAAGGCCAAGTTTGACTGGACGCTTCCTTGTTTGGACACAGACGCGATTTGAAATGGCCGTCCTCGAACTCAGCGGCCGATGTTTGTGTGTTTTGTACAGATACTCCCAGTTGACAATATTCGTACAGAGCTTATGTCGTAATCCAAAGTTTTATTACGCAGAGCAAAGGAGCGGTCACCGGCACTATTTTGTCCGTCAGTATTCATTGCTATGTAAGGCGGTTGAATGGGCACGACAGCGACCAAGGACGCAAAGTCCGTGATAGTACGAGAAGAAAGCTACGCTTTAGAAATGTGTAAGCACATGGTCGTTATATTAGACCGTAGGGTTTCGTCGTATTCTGCATGTTTTCTCTGTAAAATAAGCATCTTAAATTGAGATATCTGCAGCTGTTAACTTAGCAGTCGGCTCAAACACCATAGGCAAGCGCAAATAAAACGTCAGGCGAATCTATATCGACGAGGACCCACGTTTCGCTAAAGGCAGAGTCGCAATGCGCAATAGCATCCGGGGTCCGGGGCAATGGCCAGTAAGTCGAACCAGCGCCTAAAGAAAGAATAAATCAAAACAGCAGCTTTTAAAATTCTGCGGTATCTACCCCGTTGCACGGTCTTCTATTCTCCGAAAAACAAAAACTAGATATCGGTCAAAGCTAACAGTGGTTTTGTTTGAGTGCTCAGCAAAGAAACCTCTCCAACCTCACCCTCTTCCGGTTTATTTTTTTTTTTTTCGTTTAGTTTCTTTAAGGCTTCTCTTGCAAGTGTGCGTACGTGTGATAAGGGCTGGGTAAACTGATATCGGAACAGTGGTTTCTTTCTAAAGGCGGTAAGTATAGTGTGGCAGTTTGAAAGGGGAGCTCTATTGTTGTCGTTCGGCTTTGCGGATTTAAGCAGCACTCAAAGCCTGCGAGCGCGTCGGCTGGTCCTTTCCGAAATAAAGCACAGCAGCAATACACAGGCATTTAAGAATAAAAATGGCATAAAATGTTCCTTTAATAAAGCTTAAAACAGTATAGAGTATTAATTTTATTGCGCTCATTTCAACTACGAAGCTGAAGTGAACTGAGTGCTAAAGTCATGTTTGTGTACTCGACGTTAGGGCAATAGCAACGCTTCAACGGCATTCATCTAAAAAGCTTTCGGTAGCAAGCATTGACGTTTTACGTATTAACAGAGTAATTTATTATTTTTTACTAGTCACGAAACTCCAGGTTGACATTGCTATAGGCACAGAGCTGCCGCTGGGGTCACTGCTCCTAGACGACGAGTTTACGATCGCTGCCGGTATCATCGGTTTAGGATGGTTTAGATAGGTTTTTAGTCTCGGTCGAACTATAGGCCGACACGACGCCGATTTCGTTCTGCCGACTTCCCCCGACAGCTGTGTTGCGTCGACGGCTGCGTCGGGTGGAATGCAGCTGTCAGAATGCCGTCAGATTGGTCAGACAATTTTGACAAACTACAACAATACAACGGCCCCACACCGACACGTGGCTGCCGTATAATTCTTTCCGTTGATTTCTAAGTATATCTCAATTTTGTTAAATTTTGTACCCATCGTCAAAAATCTATTTCCCTAAATCGTTGCAACGGACATTAGAGTGCAACCTTTTGAGTTTGAAGACCCATTTATTCGAACGGCGCATTCGTTAACACCAGCACGTACGGCCAGAGTTGGTAGTTCGCTTCAACTACAGTGTAAACAGCGCCGCGTGGACATGAAATAATAATTAAATATTGCAAAACATGCACAATTGCAGATATTGCCAGCGTTGCATCGCACTATAGCTGTAACGAGTTTATATGAGCCACTTTGAAAATGGGGATTGGGACAGAGCGGATTGATACTGCTATTGACAGCACGTTCTGTCGTTTTGTTCTCTCCGCCACGTATACTGATCCTGCTCCACAAAGTATTCCTAAAGAAAACTGCGGTGCACGAGCGCTCATTTAGAAAGCGCGTAGCTTTCTCGTGAAAATCTTGATACTTTTTGCATACTCGCAATAACAGAGCAGGGCGCACTGCAATATTGTAGGGACCGTCACTTGTTATGCGTTTGGCATCAGAGGGAAACGAATGTGTCAGGACAAAAGTACCACGACTTACGCTATAGATTGTGGACAATACATACACAGCTACCACTGTACTGTAGTCATATTTTGTTCGTGGAAGCGCAGGCGAATGAGACCGACAGCCTTCGATCGAGAAGGGCGACATACGGGCGTGGTAACTGCGCCGTGTCGTCGCTTCCTGCTTACATGTGTTCGCTCAGTAGCATTTTCAAATCGCTATGGCCAGAACTGCACTATAGAAGCAGTTTATTGTCCTAATTATTCTTGGTTAGGCAGGCCGATAGCGAGTCCATGAATTCGTCGGCTGTGATAAGCTTAACATCTTCTCAAGTAGATGGACGCTGCCTTAAACTTAATGTTGACGGTTGGCAAGGGCTGACATTCGCGCATTTCAACTTCTAAAGCAACTTTCGACTTACTTTGAGTGCGTATAAATATACCGTGTGTTCCATCTAACGTTAGCCAAGCTGTTCAGCGGACACAAAAGATTTTAAAAACATCGGCAGAGCCCATCTCACGATGACGGTCTACGGTAATGCGTTTAGCATTGAATCAATACAGCGACACAACGCATTGCCAGCCGTAGAAACCAGTTATGTTGTGAGAAGCCTGCTGCAGCGGGATTCCTCTATCGTGCTTCCCTAAGAACACTCAGTGCTGTCCAGCGGTGCCACCGTGAAGCCTGCGCATGACGTCCAAAATGCATGGCGCTCCAGTGTGGGCGAACGCAGACAAACGCTTCTTTTTAATTACGCTGCGGCATTAGTGGTGCTGCCGAGAAGTCCACGAGTGACCTCCATGATAATATGCGTGGCTCACCGCTAGGTGCGAACGCTGACGATGGTTCCCTAACTGGCCGCACGCCCAGTGGCAGATACTCAGTGACCCTAGTTGGCTAGCGGTTCACCGAGGAGAGGCACATACCCAGTGCATTTGCGGCGCAGCCAGCGTCGGGTTGCTTTCGTTGAGGAACCCGTGCGATGTGGGTTTGATTCCCGTCAGCGTCAGAGAAATTCAAATGATTGTCAAGGCATTTATTTATTTATTTGCGCAAGAAGGCAGAGGTCGAACTTTGGTGCGGAGGTTTTACTCTGCGAGCAGCCAGAACCGGCCCCGTACGTAAAACGCTGGTGATGCACCTGGCTCACCGGCACTTCTTCGTTGTATTTAATACGCTGGAGATGCACCTGGCTCACCGGCGGGTGCCTCTTCGTTGCAGAATGTTCTGCGTAATTATAGAGTGGCACATTCTCGCTGGAACATACCTAGTTGCTGAAAGTGGCGTCAAAGACGATCATTGAAGAGTGGTACACCCCAACTGGCACACACCCAGTGACCCAAGTTGGCACCAAAGTGCTTCATTGAAGACCACCACAGACCTAGTGGCGCATACTCGGTGGTCCAAGTCAGTGTCAAAGAGGTTCTTTGAACAGCAGTCTACCTGCCCAATCCCGCACCTACAGTGCCCCATGTCGGCGTGAGAGTGGTTCGTTGAAGAATGGGGCCTATAAGTACACATTGCCACTTATACTCAGTGACTGAAGTTGGGCCGACGGTTGGTTTTGAACCCTTTTAGTTCAGCACAGCAACCCAATGCGCTAACCATTCAACCACAGACTGGCCAATGACCCAGATAGTTGGAAAAACGACTAGAAACAGACGTACACAGATACGTAGCCCCCGGAAATTCCGTGAAGTACCCTGAGTATGCTAACGCCTTTAAAAACACTGCGCAAGATACAATTGTAAAACTTAGACTATGTAGTCGTCAGAGGTCTGATGACCAAATAACGTAGGTCTTAAATCGTATCTCAGATAACGTTGTTCCTCAAGGAAGTGTACTTGGTCCCTTACTTTTTTTAATGTATATGAACGATATAGTTTCTTCTGTTGATCCCACTGTTGCTCCAGTCCCCGCAGCCGCTGGGGACTCAGGGCCATATGTTAATTGCAAAAATCACGAGGGAGGTAGCGGCCGAATACTGCACCAGGGAGGCCAATTCAGCACGAGGGAGGTAGCGGCCGAATACTGCACCAGGGAGGCCAATTCCTGCTCTGATGAGGGAATGACTTTTTTGAAGCTTAGTGGGCCTTGCTTATTTGGTTGTAATTTGGTTGTACGGCTAGTCTAGCCCCACCAGTTCCCGGCAATTTTCTCTTTTTTTTGCCGGTGTCAGGCGCCACTCCAGGCCTGCAAAGGTAGTGGACTGGAGGAGGATTCGAACTTACCACCTTCTGACCAGAAGCTCGGTGTTCTACCTCTGCTCCACTCCGCCACACCTTGTGACAAGCCTTACTTAATACTGCACTAAACAATGTCATGAACTGGTGCGACAAATGGGGTATGGTGCTTCATAAAGAAAAAGCGGTATCCATGCACATAACAAGAAACATAATACCACTGAAGTTTGACTATTCGCTTAATAATAGACCTATTTCTGATGTTACATCTTACAAGTATTTAGCTGTTATGATTGATTCGAATCCTAGTTGTACTGACCACAATAATTATATCACGTCATCTGCAAAATGAAACCTAGGCCTCTTGAGGCATAAACTTAAAGGAACACCAAGCAGCGTTAAGAAATTGGCAGATATATATCATCAGGCCGAAATTTGAATATGCAGAAATAGTCTGCATCCACGTACCAAAAAGACATTCCAGAACTGGCAGAAGTGCAGATACGTGCACTGGGATTCAACTACCACAAATATCAAAGTACTGAGTCTCCATGTGCTCGAATGGTAGCTAACGAAATTCAGCCCCTCCACATAAGGCCAAAAATTTCCAGATTAAGCTTTCTTCATTCACTTCTTCATAGGAAATTTGGAATCTCCCTAAACCCTTATGTCCCGCCATCGGTTTCACAGAAAACCCGCCACAAATATAAGTTAACCTTAGCCGCCTACTCTGCTCACACAAGCCAATATAATTATTCATATTTCGTGTGAACATTCACGGAATGGAATTCGTTACGAGAAGATCTGTTTGAAAATTAAAATTTTGTACCTGCCGTTACCAACATTGTATAATTGTGTATTATTCATGTTTTCCATATTCTGCCTGTCTGCTGTTAGTGATCAACACTGTAGTTTACTGACTTGCACTACTGCTTCTCGGTGTTCCGAGTATTGTATGGTTTATTTTTGCCCATCACGCTTGGACCGAAGTGGTCTGTAATATTGTGTAAATAAAATAAAGTATGTTGCACTGTGATTTTCATTTTTCTTTTTCGTTTTTGAGCAGCTGCGCTAACTTTAGCTGGGACACACTACATATACACGCACACTTCCAGCGGCAATCGCCCTATCAGTGGGATGTCTTCACTCAGGGGCTTATGTCATGACAGTTGGCAGACGGGTTTTGTCGGCGTCATCGTCATGAAAGCCGGTCACATTACGTCGACTCGCTGCCGTTGCTTGTGTCACCGTCGTCCAGGTATGACAAAATGTCTTTCATCGACAGTGTATACCGACAAGACGTCCGATTGTTATTAGATTGGGCGTCTTTTGTCCGGTCGCCATCGATCGCATGCCGGCTCCGGAGCAAAGACTCATTCACATGGTTTCGCGGTCATTTTTCACGGCTATTTCACAGTCTGGTCTTTCCCTCACTTCCGTGGAACAATATATGAGCGAAGCTTCGCGGTGATATCAGACCTTGCAAAGCCCTAGAGTGACGAGCGGATCCTCTCTCGTGACGATGTACAGGTGCTAATATTAAAGAATATTTTTTTGTCATTGAAGTGGTGGTACATACGGAATGGCACAAGCCGAGTTATCCAAGGTGGCGTCAGGTTCATTGAAGAACGGTACATGAACAGTGACAATAATTACCGGAGAAACGGTTGAAAATAGGGATAGATAAGGAGCTAGATTGACAACCAGCCAGTCACGGGAACTGCCCTAAGAATGCTTATTGCATAAAAATTAATAGCGCATAATTACATACTCCTCAAACAGAGACACGAAGAACAATTGCCACGAATGATGTATTGCGGGTGAAAATACTTCGCGCACGCGTGAACGGTTGGACAGTTGGTGAAAGAGAAGCTCCCGGTCACCTTTTCGTCTGTCCGTCTTGTAGCGGGAACGAAAGCGCGGTGCACAGCCACTATTCGGCATCGTTCTTCAAGCTCCTGAAGCCTCTACGCATACACGTTAAAAGTAAGGCAAAATGCATAAATAGCGAGTAAAGCAGCGCGGAAAACTCCTTACCAACGCACCGCCGATTGCCCCCTCCGTCCCTGTGGTACCGCCGTGCGGCCGTGGCTGGCAGCGTACTGAAATTCTCCCATAGCGTGACCGAGAAGTTTCGTGACTCGTAAAAAAAAACAATAAAATACGCTTCTATTGTTTTGAATGCGAAGCCTTCTTAGCCTACCTCCCTTGGGTATCACCTGAGTGGGTCGGACGTATAGGCCACGGGTTTCTTGCCTCAAAGGCTCAGTGGGGGCTTTGAGGGCTCAACTACAGAAGCGTACGTACTGCTGAAAGCACGGTTGCCAGTTAATACAGCTGTCACTCAAAAAGAAAAAAAAAGGAAAAAAATGCATGCCCGATGAAGAGATTTCACACAGGTTCATCCATTGCATCCGGCCGATGCTCCACCGTTTTTATCACAGATGCATACATAACGCGACAGAACAACCTCATCAGTCCTCCTCCGCGTGAGCTCCTGGTAAGGTTTAGCACGTGCGTCGGTTCCGCGTAGCAACAAGGTACTTCTAACAGTGATAAGGTGCCAATTTGTGCTGTCCTTCTGTAGCGCTTTGAGACTTTATCAGACATAGCACCGCCTTCGATTTAGCCCGGGTATGTGGTAGAAATAACACGCTCGACATTGCATATTCTGCAGCCCCGCTATACTCAACTAAAGCCAGGCACACATTTGCATCGAAGTTCACGCACAGCCATACGTTTCCCTGTCGCGGCTGCTTTGGAGTGTGAGGTGCAGGTGTAGTTCCTGTTGTTGTAGTTGTTGTTGTTGTTGTTGAACGAGAGAGAGAGGGCAATCACGGCTGAGTGACCACGTAAAATATTTTAAATGCTGCTATTTGAAAGGCCAGTTCGCGTGCATAACATGACTCAGGCGTTTTTGCCATATAGGATAGTAGCCTAAAGAAGAGTGTGTAGACGAATAAACAGTTACGAATATTAGAGTGCAGCACGTCAAAGCACATAATAATTACAGATTAAAGCCAAGCTACCGGCTGTTTTACTCCATTTAGGAAGCTCCGAGTTAACGCTGGCCCTCTTGTATTCACTGTTGGAGACCCGGATTTTTCAGGTATACCTTCGACTTGCCAAACTCGTTATTGCTTACTGTACTTTGCGCATCCCGAGCAGCTTGGGTATACAAGCGGATGTCCTCACAGCCTGTCACATTTTAGCTTCATGTGTATAGTCTACGCCAGACAGAGAGAAAATGGTGACAATATTTGGGATGTGGAGATAACCACATAAATAAAAAAATTAACAGAAAAGAGAAGTACTGACAGAAATGAATCCCAAGGCATTCATCTTTTATTGCGATAGCAATTATATGGACACTTCAACGGGATTTCTGCCGTCGCCGTCGCCATCGCCGTCGCCGTCAGGTTCCGTATAGATTCCAAGGGCGATAAAATCGTCGCCGCGCGCCGTATGCGCGAGTAAAAGCGCGCGGGGGACGCGCGCTATCACGGAGAGCCAACGCACGGCGGAAAGCAAACGCGATTGTCGCGCGAAAGGCCGGCGGGGGGGGGGAGGCGGGGAGATGCTGCGCTACGGCACCAAATGATTATCTTGCAACCCAGTGCAAGGGGAACTGGCAACGCAAACTCCCACGCGAAAGCAAAAAAAAAAAAAAAAAAAAGCGGGGAGGCAGCGCGGGAGGGAGGGGGGGAGCAGCTTCTACTCTGCCAACAAATACGCTTGCACTGGCTGTGGTGGCCGTCGCTGGCACCGTTTCTTATCTCCACACGGCTCTGACCTTTGTAAATGCCGCTCAGTTTCCGTTGAAGCGATAGACCGCACGCTTCTTCGCCCGCTGGCTGCAGCGGCTGCACTTGCTGCCAGCGTTTTGACAGTCGTTGTCTGCGGTCATTCAGTGTGATCTATTCATGTTTGCTTGTGCGCGGTGACACCACGCTTGTCAATTCAGTTAGAAAGCGAATGTGTCCAACTTTATGCGGCCGCTAAAACTACTCTACTATCCGTACTCCGAATAGCTCTCTACCAATTTGCTATCGCAATTGATGCTTCGCCTTTCGGGCGAAACTGCGACATGTTTTTTATGCTTGTACGCAGTTGCACACAACGTCTCTTAGCTACTACCGATATATCTTCCAGGAGCAATAGATGGCCACTAAAGGAATATGTTTTGCTATCGTTGGTAAAGGAGAAGTAGCCAAGGCACTTACGAGCAAAAAACAAGGGGCAAGTGCTCGTGAGTTGGTAAGACAGTATCCCCAGAAATTTTCATCTCGACGTGGGCCTCACGCTTTGTCAAATGAGTGCGAAAGCGTACGTATAACGCATTTGTGTATTTGGGTGATCTTGTCCAGTGTTACAAGAAACCTCTTTCAGGTTTCTTTCTCTTTCTGAATTTATTTAGCGGTGATGTTCTACCAACAAGCCTGATGCGGCCAAGGAGATATGGCAAAAAAAAAAAATGGGCGGAGAAACCAAAAAATTGCAGCTCATCTTGAGGAACAGCAGACTATGTAATTGATTAGCAGCAGCAGCAAATGCGTTGTACACATCAGGAAACCACCCCGAAGTATCAAGCTGCAAAAACGGCGGCGCCGGACAGGACTGAGATAGAGGTGTTCGCATAAGGAAATTTTGAATCGAATCAAATACAACTATTCAAGAAGAACGACCTTTGGATGGAATATTGAATATTTGCACTTTCGAAAAAGCGAAGTGAAAAGTTCCGTGAAGCCTGCTCGGCAACAAAAGTCATGTTTACATTATTTGGTACAAACAATGCAGTTAATCACTTAATGTCACGTCACATAAAACGCTTGTAATCTCAAGCTAACACAACTCTAATTATACCGAGTGCACGATGACAATCGTCATGGTCGATAAACCTATGTCAGAACCCATCGAACGATGACTGTCCACGGTAAGGCGATTAGCATTCACGCAATGTAATGCCGCACTACATCGCTGAAATCATGTTTATTTAAAATGTGTAGCGTTCAATCCGACGCTTCCGTTGCTTCCCCGTCTACACGGTGATATAACACTCTCCTCCCGCATCAGCCCACTTTGCTATGGGACTCGCTTTGCAAGGTCGCTCATGGTCACGAAGGCATGACGACGACTGTATGAGGACGATAGAATGACGTAGACGGAATGATAACGACAAACCCAGTATGACGACGAAAGCATCACGACGATGAGAGGGCGATTAATAATGTTTATGATGGAATAACGACGACAACGAGACAACAAGAACATGGTCACATTACGCTAATTACGAGTGTATAACGACGATGACATGACAACGGTATGACAACGATGTATGACAACGTAAGTGTATGACAACGATGACAACGATGTCTGACAGCGACTGTACCACGAAGACTGACAACGACAAGGTGACGACAACTTCATGATGGTAGCTGAAGGACAAAGCTGGCTAGACGGCAATAGAACGATGATGATGGCCCCACGACACCAGATCACAACGAATGCATGATGACTGTATGGTGATGATGGCGTGACGAAAACGGAGTGATGAAAGACAGATGACATAGCTGGAATGACGAGGATGCAGCAATCACGACGGCATCACCACCACATGCCCTTACATAGAGGCCCAAGCTATTAGACAACTTGGAAAACTGGGTCGGTATAAGAAGCTAGAGCAAGATAGATAGATAGATAGATAGATAGATAGATAGATAGATAGATAGATAGATAGATAGATAGATAGATAGATAGATAGATAGATAGATAGATAGATAGATAGATAGATAGATAGATAGATAGATAGATAGATAGATAGATAGATAGATAGATAGATAGATAGGCTTAAAACGCCTGAAGTGGGCAAAGAATTCTCATAATAGTAAAAAAAGGGAACGAGAATAGCACATCCCAGAGATGCCGGTAGCAGAATGTAGCGCTCGTTGAAGCAGCTTAATTAGGGCAATACTACGACACCGTGAATCGTTTTGAACAAATGCAAGCATGGGGATATTGGCCAAATATTAAATTAATTTGTTTATATTACGAGGGAACTTCTAGGTTGCCAAAGACGAGACATGCATGTACGACCGCTGGTAACTATTGTGCGTAAGTGGCCTCCTACCTGTATTTGTTCAGGAACTGGATTTTCTGTGCAACAATCACGGTTAAATCATTCAGAACAGCCTCCACTCCTATAAGTCTCTGCTGCTGTAGACTAGCAAGAACTCTGCGGTGCCTTTTACCTTTGAAGAATTTCTAATAGGGAATTCGAATTCCAAACGAATCGAAAAGCAAAGGCTATTCAATTCGCCTGAGGAGGTTCACCTTGCATGGTCGGGTGCAATGCACAACGACCTTTCAGTTGCTGGAGCAACGAGAGCTTAAAGTCATTACTTGCCCACCTTATGTTGACATGGGTCGTGAGATTTTATCCTATTCCCCGCAGTAAAATGATGCAGCGGCATTCTAGCCCTGAAGAAGCCACACACCACTACGAGAGTGCGTTGGCACTGCTCGAAGAAAATGCATACAAATAGGTGTTTTAAAGGTGTTTTACCAGGATGCAATATTGCACGAAATCTCATTTCGAGAGCGCTGAGAAAATTTCATGGTTCAAAAAGTCTGAGAGCATCTTCATTTTTGATCATCTCAAAGCTTTCCTACGGTGATGGTCGTACGTATTGAAAGGCTTAGCCTGATATTGTACTTGGACTGTTTGTGGAATCTTCAGAACTTTTTTTTCCTCTCTTTTACGCTTGCGCAAACAAAAAAAAAGTTTTTTTGCGATTCTTCCAACACAGAAATTTCAGCCAGCTCAATTTATGTTGCGTCTTTCCCGAGTAAAAAAAAACTCGGACCTCCATCTGGCCTCTCTCTACTTTTTCCACGAGCCTCTTCCATTCTTTTCTTATTTTTTTTTTGCTTTGTTTCCACCCTCGTATGATAATTTTCTTGTTTCTTCAGCGTCTTCATCGCACCTTGCGCGTCAACCTGTCTTTCTGAATCCAACGCCAACACCAACGTAAGTGGCCCCCGCATTACTGTAGCTACGTTTCCCCCAGCAACATCCGAGAATCCACACCCTCTCTCCGATGACCGAGTTATGCTTCTCCCGGCTTCCCCGCTACCCCAGAGCCAAGGCCGTATCTTCTGGCGACCGTTTCCCTCGGGATGCTGCCGCTGTCGTTAGACGCCGGACGGTGAAGCCGATACGCTCGTATTTCGTCCGGCCTCTCTGGCCTCCCTGGGCGCGCACTTTTCCTTCGAATTGCTACGGATCCTGCCACGCGATCTCCAGGGGCGCACTCGCCCCTGCGCGCTACGTTTGTGTGGAGCCCTTTTCTGTGCGTGAAGTCGTATACTGCCTCTTCCGTGTCGCCGCTTGTAGCGCGCCAGATTTCGCCGTCATCACAGAAGATAACGATCCTGGTGATGACATCACATCTGGCGAGCCATGCCGTTATGTTCGACGTACGTGGAGCCAGCGTGTGGATTGTTGGTTGTCTAGTTGGAATACTTCAGCTAGTTTTTTTGTTTTGTTTTTGATAGTTGTTATCTTTAGAAAGGTTGCTTTAGAAAAGGAAGATGAAGACAACATAGAGGTAATGAAGGAAACCGTAACTAGGTTGATCTCAGAAGCAGCAATTGAAGTGGGAGGTAAGGCACCAAGGCTACCAGTAGGTAAGCTCTCCCAAGAAACAAAGGACCTAATAAAAAAACAACAAACATGAAAATGTCCAACTCAAGAGATCAGATAGAATTCGCTGAACTGTCAAACTGATCAACAAGAAGAAAGTAAGGGATATTCGAAATTATAACGTTGGAAAGATTGAGGAAGCCGTAAAATACAGACGCAGCATTAAATCAGTAAGAAGAAAGCTTGGCACAGGACATGGCAAGATGTATGCACTGAAAGATAAGCATGGTAATATCATCAGCAATTTCGATGACATAGTAAAAGCAGCGCAAGAATTCTATACTGACCTGCAGAGTGGCCAAAACAGCCAAGCTACTTTCATTCGAAATAGTGATGAACCGGATACAGAGGCTCCTTCTATAACTAGCGATGAAGTTAGAAGGGCCTTGAAAGACATGACCAGGGGAAAAGCTGCGGGAGAAGATGGAATAACAGTAGATTTAATCAAAGATGGAGGAGATATCATCCTTAAAAAGCTTGTGTCCCTTTATACGCAATGCCTCACAACTTCAAGTGTACCAGAGAGCTGGAAGAACGCCAACATTATACTAATCCATAAGAAGGGAGTCGTTAAAGAATTGAAGAATTATAAACCCATTAGCTAGCTTTCAGCATTGTATTAAATATTCATCAAGATAGCAATCAAGACAACACTTGACTTCAGCCAACCAAGAGAACAGGCTGGCTTCAGTAAGGGATATTCGAAAATGGATCATATCTATGTCATCAATCAGGTAATCGAGAAATCTGCGGAGTACAATCAACCTCTCTATATGGCTTACATAGATTATGAAAAGGCATTTGATTCAGTAGAGATACCCGGAGTCATAGAGATGTTCCGTAATGAAAGAGTACAGGAGGCGTACGTAAATATTTCGCAAATATCTACAAGGATTCCACAGCTACCTTGATTCTCCACAAGAAAAGTAGAAAATTACCTATCAAGAAAGGGGTCAGGCAAGGAGACACAATCTCTCCAATGCCATTCACTGCAAGCTTAGAAGTATTCGTTCTTTCTTTTCTTTCTTTCTTTCTTTCTTTCTTTCTTTCTTTCTTTCTTTCTTTCTTTTCTTCTTTCTTTCTTTCCTTCTTTCTTTCTTTCTTTCTTTCTGTATACCATTATACTTTTCATTTACTAGATACGCCCAATCTGTATGGCCTGCCAATGGCTAGTACGGGGCCCCTCCCCATTTAGAAATATACATATAAGAAAATGTCATACAATTTGGTATAGGTGTAGTCAATTTGATTAACAA